>NC_056739.1:492571039-492703338 GCF_019279795.1 Protopterus annectens
TCCTAGTTTGCAGTCATCTGCAGACTTGGTCATCCAGAGGCTCTTGACATTGGTCTTGACTTCTGAGAAGTAGATGCTAAAAAGGAGCAGACCTAGCACAGAGCCCTGAGGGACTCTGCAAGTGACGGGCCTCTTTGTAAAGGTAGTCTCCCCTATCCTAACTTCCTGGGTCCTAGCTGAAAGCCAGCCAGCTATCCAGTGTGTAACATATGAGTTTATGTCTATATCTGTGAGTCTGTTTACAGTGCCCAAGTAGGGTATCATATCAAATGCCTTAGCCAGGTCAAGGTAGGCAGTATGCACCATTTTGCCCTAATCCATTGCCTTGGTGATCCACTCAAAGGTGATTAGAGTGTTTTTATCATGCTGGGCATAGCACTTCCTAGTCTTGGCCATGACTGTTTTTCTTTTGTTGTACAACCTGCTTTTGTTTGGATTCCACATGGATGGTTTGTTTTTTGAGTTAGTTTTGTGCTTATTTCTGGTGGGCACAGTTGTCCCTATGGATTTATTAACTTGATTGGACAGGTTTTCTGAGAATAGTTCTGCATAGGCAGCTTTGTTCTCAGGGTTATCGGGGCTTGAAATTTGGGACAGTTATCAGAAAGCAGAAGGAGGTTTGCCTTAGAATAGTTCCTAAATGTTACAGGGTTAGCCAGGGTTACCAAATTAATATTTATATTAAGGAATCAGCTTTGTGATCTGACCTTACCAGAGAGGGCACTGCATGGGGGGGGGGGGGGGTCAGTATTTTCCCACGTTTGTGATTACTAGGTTGAGTATATTTACACCCACTGTGGACATATCGACTGGCTGGTCTGGGAATCTCTGGTCCTGTAAGTTTGGAGTCATGTAAGTATCTTAGTTTATAGTGGGTTAGTTAATGTCACCCATGAATATAGTAGCATTGGGTTGAATGGTGAGAGTCTTCATTAAGTCCAAGTAGAAGCTATGGTTTTCTTGGGTCATAAAGGGTGGCTTATAGCTTTCAAGCATATGATATGGCACTTTGCCTTTGGAAATTTGAACATGGATAAGCTCATGTTTGTCATCATGACTGGCCTAAGATGGTACATGTCTGCAACACAGGTTTATCTGTTGCAATTTTAGGGAGTTGATAGACTGTCTTAACAATAATTTTTGCCATAAAACATACCATATGATGCAATTTTCTTCTGCATGGGTTCCAATCAAATCCCTCTTTATGCCCAGGTATTCCAGTCACAAATATTTTTTCTGTGCATTGTCTTGTAAATCAACCAGTTTATTTCTAGCTGGTACCAGTTTTGTATGCATGTCTTACAACTAGTCATTCAAATTCAATTCTCACCTGTTTGCTGTAGTGCCAAGATGGTGCCTGATTGTTTGTAAATATGTTCAACATAATGTCCTTCCACTTTATCCAATTTCTTCATGTTGTCATCCAGTTTACCAGTGATCTTTCTGAGCTCCAGTAGTCCCTCATACAGAAATACACCACAGGGATTCATTTCACCATCATTCTGAAGGGCACACACCTCAGACTATCTGGAAGACAAAACTGTACAAACCCAGATCTACTCAAAATAAACTCAAAGTAACTAAAGCAAAATAAAACAAAGAAGAAATAAACAAATGTAGACTGCATACCTGTACCATAGACATGTAATAGTGATAAACCACTCCACAAATCAAATAAAGTAAATGTAGAACATAATAAAACACTCAAACTTAATTACACACCCGCACTACAAAAATAAATATACTAACTTAAACCTAACTACACCACTGTAATTCATCCCCATTGATATATAGTGTAAAATAAGCTTCATATGCAAAATACACAAACTAAAAAGAACTCATTTTAACTTAAAAAATTCTAAGTCCATTAAAAATAAATAAATAAGTTATGGTAATTAATTGGGTACAATGTCAACACTGGTTCGGGCTTATATCAGAATGTTATTGTAAGAAAAACAATTCTGCTACCAACATCAACAGATGAGACATGAAAAAATGTCACAAAATAGAAACCAAAATCACAAGTCTGTTTCTCCTTTCAAGCCTGACCAGTTTCAAATACACAACTACTCAGCACTAGCCTTTAATAGCAGTGAAGAGCAGGGTAGCAGTACAAACAGGTAAGAGTTCATAAAAACAAAACCATATGCCTGCTTTCTTTTCTTTGCAGCAGTAGAAACAAGTAACAGTTTCCAGAAACAATGCAGCTTTCTCTGACTTTCATTGTGCAATGGCAACAGGTAACAGTTCACAGGCACACAATAATATGCTCTTTTGTTTTTTTCTGCTGTTATAGATCCAGCAAGCATACGCATGTCTTCCTTTTATGTAAGCAAATAGACTAACAAATAGTCAAATGTTCAGTCACTTTTTGTTGAGTTTTCTCCTGTTAGATAGTAAAAATCAAATAAGGAATAAAATAAGCAGTTTATCTCAGGGGATCTTCCCATTAGTGAACAGAAAGCTCTAGGTAACACAACTCTTTTGGTTAAAATGTCTGGTGCAACAGAGGTAATTAATGTCATTCATAATTCAGTGCTTGGGTGAAATATAACTTGCAGACATTAGTCTGAACTTACAAGATTAAAAGAATTATATCACAAATGGCTCCAGTAGGTAACACCAAAATATAAGGTGAATAAAATGATAAAATATTTTGCTGCTGAAGCAGGTACAGACACAAAGAAGCATTTTACCAAACCAACTCCAGCACAGACCAACAATTCATATAGAATGCCTTTGGGCCAGCAACTCAGGGCAATGAGACAAATGCTCTTCCTTTTCTTTTCCCTTCCACTCCTGTAGGAAAATGTGGATCCCAGTCCTCATATTCTCTCAAGGTATGCTTCTCCCGACAGCAGTGCACCCATCACTCCTTCTCTCCAGAGCACTCTTACTGAGTTTCTTAGACTCTGTAATGTCTGCCATATTGGTTTTCCCCACTGATAATATAAGTAGCTGCCTTTTTCCCTGGACCTAATTACCTGGCTAGCAGGTAAGAGCTTAAGGTGACGGATGTCCTTAATTATTGCTGCTGCAGAATTTTTCAGTTTTGGGATATTCTGCTGAGGATAGCCTAAAAGCCTGTACACCTAACAGGCACTGTATGTCCTAAGTGCAAGGTGTAAGGCGGATAAGTGAAATACATAAGCCTAATCCACAGAACTTCCTTGCTGCCAGTCTGAAAGCTATCTCTGGATTTGGTCTGTACACCATTTAATGAGTTGGTTCATCTTCCAAGACTTCTAAAGATAACTGCTCCATTGGGGTTCCTTCCTTTCTTTTCTTCCCCTTGTAATTTGTTTTCCTGTTATCCAGGAAGGGAAAATGTGAGTGTGGGAGGTAGATTCTCCATATATATAGACACAGAGTGCCTTTTTTTTGTTTAGGTGCTACAACACAACCATACTCAGTGGGATATTTGTCAGACATTTGTCCCTAAGACACTCCATAGCCATCTGTTATCCCTTTCTATTTATGTGGAAAGCCAATGCCTGAAGTTATTGTCCCAGGGTACCATCACCAAATCTGCCTTCCCCAAAGTTCAGCTGAGAATTAAGAAACAAAGCTAAAATACTTGCTGCTGTCCAGCCTTCACTGGATGTCTCCCTTGGGTTGGATGAAGAACCAACAGACTGGATGGTGCCAATGCCAGTTCCTTCTACAGTGACTCAGTTGGAAGTCTACAATGAGCTGCCTACTCGCACATCTGCTGATGCTGTGCACATGTCTGTTACAGATGTAGGGAAGGGCCTAGGGGATACCCCAGATTTTAGTTAGGGAAGAGGTGCCCGGTATCCTCATTGAATCTATGCAGGGGTCTGACCCTCCTAGATTTGTTAAGGCAGATGTTCCTTTAAAAAATAAACAGAAAATCAAACATTTGGCTACTGTGGTTAAGGATCCTTGCAAATAGTGGCAGGACTTTATTCAGGAGCTGCTTAATGCCTTTATGTCTCTGAAACCCTTACAGAGGTTGTCTGTCCCTGTTGCTGCTTCCTGGTCTTCCACCCCATCCAACAGACCTAGGGATTCTAATTTTTCTGTTGTGGAGTCTGGTGAAGAATCCTGAGCATATTCCTTTAATATACACTATCCTTTGGCCCTGGGGTCTGATGAAGAAGATTCTTTGTCCCCTGACTCTCCTTTTGAAGAATTATGCTTTGGGGAAACTGTGGTCTGTATGATGGAACACCTTACATGGGACTGTTACCAGGTTTCAGAGGTTCAAAAAAGATATTATGAACTCTTACAAAACAGAGTCACCCAGACCTTCTGCAATCCCTCCTGTTTTAGGTGCCATTTCAGACATTTTACAGCAGTTTTTCAGACTCCTAACTCTCAACCTCTGGCCCCTAAGAAACAATACAGATTTTATAAGGTTTCTGAGGATCATAAATTTGTATAAAAGTCCTTCATGTAATACTGCTGTTGTTTCCATGTACAAAGATAAGTCATCCAAACTGCTTTCCTTTTCCAAGCTTTTACATTCTGATAAGGACAGTCTTGTTATGCAGATATGGGAAAAAAGCGTATACTTCTGCTGCTTTGACTTTTAGTGCCATCAGTTATTAGACCCATATAGCTAGATATGTCCTGGCTCTTTTCTCCCAACTGAGGGGGTTTGACTGATATGTTTGGGTTCTCGCAATCATCCATGTAAGTTATTTTATGGCTTGGAATTCGCTTCCTCCATTTTTCAGCCTTCCTCAGCTTCCTCCTTGCCAGCTTTCTCATTTTTCTTTGGTTCTGTGGGATCTGGTGTAGCAGGGGTCTATCCAATCTGTTCCTTTGTTTCAGCAGGGAACACGTTTTTTTTTTTTTTTTTTTTTTTTTAAGCAAGAAACATCTTTATTAAATTATCATGTATGACATAGACAATCTTACATTTATAAAAATTAAACTGTACCACAGAGACACACTATCAGCTGCAAACATTATATATAACAAACCATGCCGACACAAGTGTAGCTGCAGACATACATCACTGTTAATATATCCAGTCATTGTCAGTAAAACATCGCATAGCTCATTCAAGTCCTGCCTTCTTTTAAACCTTGTTCCTCCTCTGCATGTATTGATCCCGCACTTTCCATTTTTCCTATGTAATTTGCTCCTACCCTTTTTTTAAGGATCCCAGTTCCAGTTGTTTTATCTCTATTACTATCTGTGCTACTTCTAGTAACGTTAGTTTAGACTTTGATTCCCATTTTCTAGTAATTGCTTTTTTGGCAGCCTTCATAATTAGACTCAGCAAGGTCTTATTGTGTCTAGGCAATTGCGATTCTGTATCATAGCTCAAAAAAATCATTTCCCTAGTTACTCCAATTTGCTCACCCAGCATCTCCGACAGAGCAGTCTGCAGGGAGTCTTTAAAGTCTGCCAGCTCATTACACACTCAGAAAATATGTTCTCACTTATCTCTTTCTTCCCGGTCACACCTCCAGCATTTGCTGTCTGCTTGAGGAAAAATCCTTTGGACTCTACTTTGGGGGTATAAAAATATCTATGTAAACACTTCCAAGCAAAGATTCTAAATCTTGTTGATTTTGTTGCATATTTGGGCGACATATATCCTCTATTGTTTCTTTGTGAATTGCTTATCCAGTATCTCTTCCCAATCCTTCCTGACCTCCTCTGATTGATTCTTATAGTTATCATGCAATATTTTATATGCTCTACTAATGACTAATGATTTCTTTCTTAACGGCAACTTCTGTTCTAGATTCTACTAAATCTCTACCAGTGCTGGTCTTTCACTTATGACCCCTCTGTTTCTTTCTCTTTGCCTATACTCTGCTATCAAACCTTGATAGGAAAGGTGATCTCCAACCTGCAGTCCAAATAAGCTTTTGGTATCTTCCCATTCTATTACCTTTCCCTCTCTAGTTATTTGTTCCCAATACCTTGGTTCCTTTGCCAGTTTTCTCCAATATATTATAGCCCCCTCTTGCCTATTGTCTGTATCCCTAACTGCAGTTATCCCTGTCAGAAGAATCTCCTTTCTCCATTCCCGTGTTGACTTAGATCTTAGACTACTTTCTGCTACTTTATGAGTATAATATTCTGTATGATTATTGTTGTTCAAGGTCTGCATCCAAAATCCCAGTCTCTCCTTGTTTCTTTAACTTCCCCCCTGTCTCATCATCATCTCTTTCCACTTGGAATAATAGTTTTCTACTTGTGCTTTGTATGGGAGCCTTAACTGGGTTGCTCTGAAATATCCCTTCAACTCGGTTAATCCCAATCCACCCTGTTCTGTTGGAAGAATAAGCGTATCCCACTTGACTCTTGCCTTCTTCCTCTCCCAGATAAAGTCCTTCAGCTCTTTATTAATCGCTATTCACAACTTCTCCTCTGGTTGAAAAAAATATGCCTGACCTGTGTATAAAACTAAAGGGACTAAAAACATTTTAACTGCTTGTATCTTACTATCCATATCCATATAACAGAACTTCCATTTTCTCAGTTTTTGTATTAGCTTTTGTTTAGTCTCTTCCCACATATCCTTAGCTACTACACCTGTATCATTTTTAATTCATACGCCTAAATACTTCATTTTATCATGTTCCCATAACTATGGATATTGATGAACCAGTTTGTATGTGAGTACATAATTTGCCTCTATTGCTTTTGTTTTAGATTCATTAATTTTGTAACCTGAAAAGGTTTGAAACTGTCTCAAGATGTTCCACAGCACTGTAATGTCCCTTTTTGGTTTTGTCAAGTATAGAATAATGTTACCTCTACAAATAGGGCCAGATTTTCTTGACTACCATACCAATTATATACTTGAATTATTTCTGAGTCCCTTATTTTCTTTTCCACTGGTTCTAAATATAATGCAAGTAACAAAGGGGAGAGAGGACACCCCTGCCTGGTTGCTCTAGTAGAGTTTATCAGAGAGGACCCGAAACACTTTAATTTTCACCTCCGATCTCTCATATATCCTCCAAATCAACCTTATAATTTTATCAGGGAATGCAAATGATTCCTTTGCTCTGCTCATAAAGTCCCAGCTTACTCTGTCAAATGCTTTCTCTGCATCAAGACCCACCAACAACACTGGTATTTTCTTAGATTCTGCTTCCCTGTGACTCATCACTGTTCTATTAATGCTGTCAGATGTTTGCCTCCCTTCCACAAAACCACATTGATGATCCATATCTATCAATTTTACCATCATTTTTGCCATTCTTGTTGCCATTATAGACATAAACTTTATAATTATAATTTAGGATTGAAGTAGGCCTGTATGAAGCTGGATCTGATGGATCTTTACCCTCTTTATGTATTACAGCTACCACTGCTTCCTTCCAGGATATTGGTACTTCTCCTCCTCTTAAAATATGGTTAAACAAAACCTTCCAGATCTTTATCAGTTTTTCCCCACAGCTTCCAAATGTCCACAGGCATACCATCTATTCCTGGGGACTTTCCTGTAGATGGGTTATACATCACCATTTTTATCTCATCTCCTCCTATCCTAACTGTTAGGAAATGAGCCTCATCTACCTCTAATCTTGGCATATTTAATTCTTCCATAAACATTTCCATTTGTACCTTTTCTTGATTTCCATATTTCTCTGCATCAGGGAACATGTTTTTATTCCAGAATGTTTCTGGCTCCCAGGGAGGAGGGAGTCGTGGATGTCCATCCTAGACCTTTCTTTTCTCAAGGTTCCTTCCTTCAAGATGTTTCTTCAGATGTTTTCTCTTTTTTGCTTCCCCAAAGCTTTTCTCACATCTCTGGATTTAAAAGATGCTTACCTCCATATTCTTAAGAAGTTCACAGACAGAACTCTAAAATGCAGAGATTCCAACCGTATCGAATAAATACTCTAACACAAACGTATCAGAAGATAAGCAGTTTCGTTTTAATGATAAAACTTTTTCAGATAAAACATTATCAGATCTGGAAACCTTATATAGAACCTTTTAATCATGTTAAAAAAATCATGTAACAGCCAAACCCCCAAAGAAGAAATGACAAATTAAAGAGCATGTTTTCTACACTTAAAATCTATATAGCATAACTGCAAACACATCAAAATTCAAAATCGTCCATTGACAGACTTACAAGTGCTTTTTTTTTTTTTAAAAATATATGTATAATGATAAGTTCTGGTTTAAGCACTTGGGCTTCAGGCCAGTTATTTTACATTAAGAAGGTTCGTGGTCTGCACTCTTGTGGGAGGAGAGGCTAGACTCTGCCCTTCTGAGCTGGGAATTTCTGGTTAAAGGCTTATAGTGCCTGCATATTTGAACTGTTTCTTACTGAAATTGGTACACCTTGTTTGCTGTAGCATAGACTAGATCCAGGCCTGCTGAATCTAGCTTTGTTTGTATGCTTGTTGTTTGTTTGCTTGTTATTTCCCGGAAACGCTAATTCCACCTAAAATGCGGCTTTTCAGCTTCTGTGGATCCCTAGTGATATCTGCATTGCTTACTGTACTTATTTCCTTGTTTCACTTGAAAGAAAGTTACTGTTTCTCATTTTTGCATTTAAGTTACCTGTAACACATTGCATTTAAGTTACCTGGCACTTGCTCACTAAAGCAATTATATAAGTCAGCACTAAAAAATTAAAAGCACTACACCCTCACAAACTCCCCTTGAGTACCTTGTTCCCCATTGGCCCTTTTTTTCAATTATAAAGGAATTCCCAATACTATTCTAGCATGTCCAAAGGTCAGCTGTCAATCTCCTCTCTGGTCCAGCTGGTGAATCTGGGAATCTTGAGGCAATGTTACAACTACTTCATGTACACAGACAACCCTCTCCTCCTCGCAACAAATTCCAACACATGTGAGAGATGCAACCATATAGCCAAACTGGAGGCTAAGCTCTCTCAACTCAGGACTGGTGTAACCAGTCAGGAGGAGAAGGAAACCACACTCACTACAATTCTAGTCTCACATAGACCTACCACGACAGCAAACCAAACGCATAAACACACAAAAACATACTCAGAGGCTCTAAATAAAAATCTGCCTAAGCAGCAGAGACCTCCAAAGCAGACACCCAAGCAACCGCTACCCCAAAACTAAACACGTGCAACACATAGCTCACAAAGCCAGTGTGCTGAACAGTCACAGCCCTTAAGGCTAAACAACACACCTGATACACTTGTAATAGGTGACTCTATTGTCAGGCACACTGACGTCCCGCACACCAGGCTGAACAAGGAGAAGGTCACGGTGAGCTGCCTGTCGGGCGCTAGGATCCGCCACATAACACAAGCACTCAGGTCACTCCAAGGCAAGTACAAATATGACTCAGTCATTGTTCATGCTGGTGTGAATGACCTGAGATGTACCTCCCTGGACTACATGAAAAGAGACATAGAGGAGCTCTCTGAGCATGTAGCCCAGGCCGGTATGACCCTAACCTTGAGTAGCATCTTACCCTCACCAAGAATGATGCCACAATATGAAGACAAGATGATCAATTTCAACAATTGGCTTAAGTATTGGTGTCATTCAAAGGGGATACAATGCCTGTCAGCCTGGGATGACATGCTCGACAAGCCATGATGCTTCGCTAGGGACGGCTTGCACCTGTCACCCCTGGGCTTTCAGATATTGGCAAAGGCTCTTGCTACCCCCATAGTGCCTTTTTTAGGCAAGGCTCAAAAGACAAACCCACCTCCATAGGTATTACAAGGGATAAGAAACTAAGAGTAATGCTACTCAATGCCAGAAGTCTAAACCTCGAGATGCACGTACTCAAAAGTCTCCTTAGCATGGAGAACATCGATATCTGTGCAGTAACAGAAACCTGGTTCAAGGCTCCCGAAAGCACCCCAGCACTACCAGGTTATACCTCATACCATGCTTTCCGGCCCCAAAACTTGGACCGAACCACAAAAGGAGGGGAAGTATCAATATTCGTCAAAGATACCCACACCTCCAGGTTGGTGGCACAGCACGAAGCATCAGAGACTATCTGCCTTCCAGTTTATAGCCTGCTACAGACCACCCTCCCAAACCCAGGAACCCCACTCGGCCTTCCTGAGAACACTGGAAAATATGAAGGTCTCTCCAAACACCATTATATTGGGCGACTTCAACTACTCAAACATAGACTGGGAGCAATACTCTAGCTCCAACACCCTAGCCCAAAGGTTCCTAGAATTTATAAACTCAAATGCTATGGAACAACTTGTTACCACTCCCACAACAGGGGAAAACATACTGGACCTGATCATCACCAACATGGGGACTCTATGCTCCAGACCAGAGGTGTATCCCTCACTGGTAAGGTCAGACCATAAACTAATCTCACTGGATATTCACATCCCGACCCCACCCCCCTGCCCAGAAAACCACAGTGAAAAACTTCTCTAAAGCAAATTTCACACTCCTCAAAACTGAGGTGGAATCCTTCAAAGCCCCCGGGCTTGTGGAAAATACGTCCCAGACCGCAGAATCCTTTATAAACGCATTCTATGTACACCTACAGGAATGCATGGATCATGCAATCCCAAATAAAACCAAGACCCAATTCTCCAAAGGCAGACACCCTGTCTGGTGGACCCCAGCCATAAACAAACTATACAATAGAAGGAGGAAGCTACTACATGATAGAGCAAAATCCCAAAAAGGGAAGGCATCTCTGATCAGTATTAGCAAAAAACTAAGGGCACTCATAAAATTGTCTAAGGCCAGCTTCAAGAGAAAAATTGCACAGGACACTAAGGATAATCACAAGGCTTTTAGTTATGTTAGGAACCTGGGTGGGAATTCACAGCTATGCTCAGAATTAGTCCAGAATGAAAAAAAATACACCAAACCCACAGACATTGCCAACATCCTAGCCGACAGGTTCAGCGCAAACTTCTCCCCCCCTCCCCACCAAAAGGGCAAATATCTATCCAAGCAGAGTGCTGCCCCCCTGACATCTCAGATGCTCAGGTAAGAGCCGCCCTCTCCAAAGCAAAAAACACAGCATCAATGGGACCAGACGGTGTCCCAGGCTGCATCCTACATGAACTCCAAACCCAAACATAAAACTACTGTTCAATCTCAGCCTTACTACAGGATATGTACCCAAAGAGTGGTGTACAGCGACAGTGGTCCCTCTCCACAAAGGTGGTGCCTCAACGGATCCTGAAAACTATCGCCCCATAAGCCTGACTAGCTTGGTCTGCAAAGCTATGGAAAGGATCATCATGGACCTCATAAATAAAGATATTGGGGACCTACAGACACTGGATCCTACCCAGTTTGGCTTTGTTAAGGGCAGATCCTGCCTTTTAAACCTGGTCAATTTCTTTGAAACAGTCACCAAGGCCATTGACGAGGGGAAGGTGGTCCACACAGCCTACCTGGACCTCGCAAAAGCCTTCGATACAATACCCCACTCGGGCATTATAGATAAGCTCACCAGCTTAAATATAAACCCCTATGTCACTAGATGGGTTGCAAACTGGCACAAGGACAGAACCCACATGGTTAGAATTGCTGGAGCCATGTCAGACTCCAAACCAGTTACAAGTGGCGTCCCACAAGGCTCAGTCCTGGGACCTCTCTTGTTCGGTATATATTTCTCGGAGGTACAGGCCAACATGGAAGGACTGTGGCTGACCAAGTTCATAGATGACTGCAAACTGGGCGCCATAATTGACTCTCCAGCCGACACAAGCATCCTCCAAAAGGGCCTCATAGAAACAGACAACTGGTGCCAGAGCCATGGCCTCAAGCTAAATGCCAAAAAGTGTATAGTCATCCCCTTTGGCAAAAACAAAGTGCCCACAAATTACCACATAGGTGGTAATCCATTAAATACAGAATAAGTAATTAGGGATCTGGGGACCCAAGTTGAAAGCAATCTCTCATTTGACAAGCACGTGGCCAAAGTGGTTAGAAAAACATTTTATATAGCCCACCTAATCATGAAGGGATTCACATCTAGATCAGGGGAGGTCATCGTGCCTCTTTACTCATCCCTCATCAGGCCCATATTTGAGTACAAGGCCCCTTTTGGGATGTACCTTACCACACACCTGCAGCAACTGGAAAGACCCCAAAAGTACCTCATTAAGAGGATCAAAGGGCTCAAACAGATGCCATATGCTGCCCGGTTAAAGAAACTCCAGCTCTACTCAGTGGCATACCGCCTGCTCAGAGGCAATCTGTGCCTGACCTATAAAGCCATGTCCAACCGGGAATTAATGGACATGCTGCACCTCAGAAAATCCAAATCCCATCGAGCTATGCGCTCGAGAGACTTGAACCTCAGCACTGAAATAAATAGGACATGCTAGAGGGACAGATTCATAACCCAGAGGCTCCCTTCACTCTGGAATAAAATCCCAGTCCAGGTTAGGCAGAGTCCCTCATTGACTCTCTTCAAGAGGAATCTTGATGAGTGGATGGGAGATCGTAGGTTTACCCCAGGTATCACTTCTGTGTCACTGTTAGACAGAAGCACAGTATACTAACCTCGAAAAAGGGCATAGCAAAATTAATTTAAAATGGGTGGTGAAAGCCAAACACACTCTGGCTATGCTTATAAATGTCCTAGGGCAGATAGTCTAGTATGAACCTATGAACCTATAAAAGATGACCCCAGTAGAGGGTGTTTTTTCTAGACAGTTTCAATAAACACACAATAGAGCTTTGTTTATTTAAACCTAGCAAATTTGCGGCATTAAGTCGCAGCTGCCAGAGGGACATTTTATGCATGTAGCAAGGTAAACTATGTGTGTGGTATTACATGTAGCATAACAGTGAAAGGTGTATGTCTTATTTGTACTGGGATGTATGAATGTATTACTAGTGCTTATATCTCTATAGCAACTACAGTCATAACACTGAAGAGTTCCAGATTTAGGCTGAACTTTCCTATCATCAGTTATACCTAAATCAAAATCTTTATAACATAATCTTCTCTTAATGCTTTTACAATTTGTATATGCAAACCTTGATTGATAACCCAATATATATTGTAGATCAGGCATAGATCTTAAAATGTGCCAATTTCTACATATTATATTCTTTACCTGATTAGTTCTTCTGTTATAAGTAGTAGTATACCGAACCGAATTTTCATGTCTGCAAATATTAACATCTCTAGTGATCACTAACTCCCCCAAACAACAGTGCAGCTGTTCCATCCCTGTTATGAATCACTTCATTTAATATGCCTTTCCAGGCAAGAGGGTATGATATACCAACTGTAGAAGTGTTATAACTGTAGTTGCTGTAAAGATACAACCGCTAGTAATACATTCATGTATCCCAGTACAAATAAGACATACACCTTTCATTGTTATACTACATGTAATATCACACACATAGTTTACCTTCCTCCTTGCATAAAATGTCCCTCTTTTTATGTAGGCAAATGTAGCCCTAAATTTAGAGAGTGGATCATTGAACACAGGTCAGAAATGATTAGAGCTGTAGAGACAAATGCTCTAAGTAAGCATGTTTTAGAGACTAATACTGGCCATGAATTTAAGTTTAGGATGATTAGTATGTTTAAGAAATGGATTAGGGGTGCTGATATAAACAATATACTAGATAATAATGAATATAATTGGATTCTTAGGATGAAGACTGATTGTAAACCAGGCTTAAATAGTGCTGTCACGCTTAAACCTGTTTTAATGAAAACACAAATACAATATCACTGATATTTGTATGTATATATATATATATATATATATATATATATATATGTGTGTGTGTGTGTGTGTGTGTGTGTACACTGATGCTATATTATATATATTTTTGTATGTATTTTTAGTGGTTTTATGTAATTATATATATATATGTATGTATGTTTTATTAATTGTTGCTCATATTTTAATTGTTTTTATTGGTTGGCTGTGATCACATGACATGAATGTATTCTATATAAGTTTTTTTTCTTTCTACTATGAGATGTATTAGCACTGAAGAAGGGGTAATCCCAAACGCTTTGCTTTTTTCATAATAAATTCTCTTTAACGACAATGTCACAGTAATTTGGTGCATCAACAAGCAAGGGGTAGGGGGGACAAAATCGTAGCATCTTTGCAGGCTGGCTCTTCAACTTTGGGATTTTGCAATCCACCATCCCCTGGTTCTTCAGGTGATTTACATCCCTTCAGAGCATAATCTGGTGGCAGACTCTTTGAGCAGGTCCAGGACAAATCTTCATGAATGGATGCTTCACAAAAAGGAGTTGCTTCTGGACATTGTACATCAGTGGGAGTACTCCTTAGGTAGATCTTTTTGCCTTCCCTGTGAGCAGTCAACTTCCCCATTTCTGTTACAGAATGACAAGTCCTCTGGCTCTGAGAGTGGATGCCATGTTGTTTTCTTGGAGTAGGATGTTTCTGTATGCCTATCCTCCTCTTCCTGTTCTTCTCTCAGTCTTGCAGAAGATCATGTGGGACAAACCCAAAACCTTGCTGCTGATTCCCTTTTGGCCCAGACAAATTTGGTTTTCCCTTCTCTTTCACCTGGCAAGGACAATCATCACAAGTTACCTCACAGGATGGATCTTCTTTTATAAAACAAGGGATGTTTCATTGACCCCCGCTTGTCCACCCTTCAGTTGACACTTTGGATAATATGGTTCTGATTCTTATTTTCTGAAGATGTGCTTCAGATTTTGTAGGAGGCCAGAAAACCCTCTACTAGAAAATCCTGTTGGCTAAATGGAAGAGGTTTTCCTATTTGGTGTCTCAACCATGACCTGAACCTTTTTTTTGTGTGTGTGTGTGGGGGGGGGGGTCCCCACAGTCTTTTATTTGTGTGAGTTGCTCAATGCTAGTTTGGCATATTCCTCTGTCAAAGTTAATTTGTTAGCCATTTCTGCCTGTCTGCCTCCAAGTCTACTATTGGCTTCTAGTTTTGAAGTAAAACAATTCCTTAATGGTATCTTTCATATCAGGCCTCCAAGAAAGCCTATTTCTCCTCCTTGGAAACTTTATTTTGTTCTTGAAAAATTGACTCAGTCCTCTTTTGAGCCTGCCTTTTTTTTTATTTCCCTGCAGCACTGGACTTGGAAGACAGTTTTGTTGGTGGCTCTTACTTCTGCCAAGAGGGTCTCTGTACTTCATGGATTTGTGTTGGTTCCTCCCTTCTTGATTTTTCACAAGGAAAAGGTGTCACCCCACACAAATTCTACTTTTATGCCCAGGTGGTTAATGATTTTCCTTGAATCTGTCAGTTTATCTTATCTCCTTGTTTCCTTCTGCACAGAAATCTAGAGAGAGGGTATTACTCACCTTGGATTTACGTGGATAGCTCAGATATTACTTGGATAAGACAAAATACATCAGAAAATCTAAGCAACTTTTTGTTTCCTTTCTTGGTAGGAAATTGGGTTTGTAGTGTTTAAGCAAACTATCTTCTCCTGGATTTGTAAGGCTGTTTCTTTTTTGTTATTCTTTCCATGGTAAGGCAGTTTTCTTCCGCTGCGTCTTCTTCTTCTTCTACCAGGTGGCCTCTTCTGGTGCTTTTTTTAAGGATCTGAATACTAGATCCAGCTTGGAAGCTGCTATTTGGTCTTCTGTTCATGCTTTTACCAAACATTACAAGTTGGATATCATTTCCAGGGCCAGCATGGATTTTGCCAGGGCAATCCTTCATGAGTTTATGGAAAGCTCTTGTCTGCCTTCTTGCTATCATACTTTCCAGTAGCTTTTGTACTCTTCCAAGGGTGAAGAAAACTGCAATATTAATAAGGAAGGACATAGTACAGTTGTGTTAGACCTTACCATAACAGTAGATGTCCTCCTCACTGTTGCAGCATTTTGTCCCTTCCTCCTGCCCCATATTATTTTCTGTTGCCCTACCTCTGGCCGAGGATTTCTTCTTCCATCCTTCTCTCCTACTTCTTCCCTTCCTGGAAGTCCATGCTGTTACTTTCTCTGAGGTTGTTCCAGTTCTCCTGAGGCACTTCAGGTCTAAAAATTAAGTGTCTGTACATCACATATATACCTTATGCTTCGCACTTAGGACATACGTCTGACATACAACATCTGGTAGCTGTAAAGGTTTTGATATACTGGTTGGACATTAGGCTATCCCCAGCAGGATATCCCAAGAGTGAAGTGTATCAGTATGGTTTGTAATGTAAAATACTTGCAACTAGGATTGTGTCAGTGTGGTTTGTTTTCATTTATATAAATGTATGATTGCTTATGTCGTAAGTGATGGTTTAATAAAGCTGTTTCTTCTTTAAGCAAAGGGGGGGCAGGAATTGAACAATTTCTATAAAGTTGCTTAGGTTATATGATATATAACAATATATGTGAAGCATAATATTTGTTAATTTGAACTTAATGCAGTTTGATTACTTTTATATAAATGTAAATGTGCCTATGTCACAACTAATAATTCAATAAAGGTATTAAAAAAACAGTGAAGAATACTGCAACAGTGAGAAGTAGGACATCTACTGTTATGGTACACAACTGTACTTTTCCTGTCCTACCTTAAGTAAGTCTTATCTGTGAATGCTAATGGTAATTCTAAGCTTGTTGAAAACTTACAGACCTTATATGTGTAGCAGTCCTACACCCTTCTGCCAGCCACCTCCTGGTAGTACCATTATTCTACGGTACATTTTATATATATATATATATATATATATATATATATATATATATATATATATATATATATATATAGGTTCCCTTCAGAATTTCAAAGCTCAAAACTTTGAATTTCATGATAGAAGATCATATGTTTGAAGCTTCAAAACTTCTAAATCCTGAATGGAGATCGGCATACAGCACAGACCGGAGATTTCCCTTGTCTTTGCTGTAGTGCGATCTCAGAGTTGGTATATTTAAGTTGCGGGGGGTGTGGGGGTGCAGGGGGACTTGCCCCCCACATACACGTTTTAGTGTGTTGGGTGGTGTTTTGGGGGGTTCACAATTACGAGATTACAAGATCTCGTGATTCTGAACTTGATATTCTGAAACTCGAGATTTTGGGATTTCAAAATTTCGTAGTGAACCCATATATGTATATATATATATATATATATATATATATATATATATATGCACCTATACCTATGAAGATATATATGGGTCTATATTAGAACACTGGAGTTTCAAAACTTCGACTGCTCTAATATCGAACCCTATTCAGCAAAAGCTGAAAACATTGAACATACAGAACAGCGAATTTTTTCCTAGGGAAAAAAATTGCCGTTCCAAAACACATACACACAACACAAGCACACCAAACAAACAACAATCCACACACATACACCTAAAATATTACACCTAACCCTACACTAAACTATACACACACCACTAACTATCCACTTACCTTAACCCAAACCCTAACCCTAAGGTCCGTCACTATCGCAGACTCACCTCACCTGTGCCCTAACCCTAACTCACCTAACCCACCCTAACCCTCACGTCTACACAATCGCACACATATCTATCCTGCGCCCTAACCCTAACTCATCTAACATGCCCTAACCCTCGCATCCACACAGTCGCACACGTGCCTAACCTGTACCAGTGGCGGATCCAGGATTTTACGAAGGGGGGGGCGCAGTCTGGAAAGTCGACAAAGGAGGTGGGGAGGCAGGAAAGCAAAACACTGGGGAAGGGGGATGTGGAAGGATCACCTTAAGATATTGTATCAGCATGTGTGAAAACACAGCAACATACAGTCATTTGCAAAACATTGGGGGTGGTGGGTCGATTGAGCACAAGGGTTAAGGTTTTCACCTCAGACACAAAGTATCGGGTTTGATTCTGATCTCAGCTTATTAGCTAGCCTTATAATTACCATTCATGACAGTTAGCCTAATATTCTCGTATGATCCAGTGAACCTGGTGTGGTTGTGTTAGTGGAGGTACATAACTCCTATCCAGCACACAGCATATTAGCAGACATTACCAGTTGTTTCAAGACATACCTAGAGGATATGTTTGGTTGCCCATATGAAGTCATAGTTCTTTTATATGGCATACCTGACATAAGCATTATGATAACATAGCAAAGAATCCCAGTGAAGGTGATATCACCCCAAGACCCATAGCAAATGTAAGTAATTTAAGTAAACAATGATTTATGTGAAACCAGCAAAGTTAATTTATGTAAATAATTTTGTGTGTGCAAGTGAAGTTCAGTTAGTTAAAGAACATTGCAAGTTAAGGAAATATACATTTTATGAAAAAATTCCTAAAAACAGTCAGTTAAATTATATGCAATGTATAAAACCAAATTTAAGTACTGTAGCATTTTCCAAAGGACAGTAACACAAAATCTACTTTGTCTGGCCAGCCTAATATGCAAAGCCATGGAAAGCCTTATTAGGAAACAGCAACCCTCTGAATAGTGTTTCCATTTTAGTTTGGATTTGTCAATGGCAGGTCATGCTTACCAAATCTGATGTACTTTTTTGCAAAGGTCACCAATGCAATATAGGAAAGCAAAATGGTACACATTGCATACCTTGACCTAGCTAAAGCTTTTGGCACAATCCCCCATTCAGGCATTGTAGAACAGCTAAATAAACTAGGAATAAACTATGGTCACCTACTGGATTTCCACATGGCTCACAGATGAGATGCAAGAAAGCAAAACTGACAAAGTTACCTCCAGAAAGAGATGAGCTACTGGTGGAGTCCCAAGGGTTCTGTGCTGGGGCCTCCCCTGTTTAACATCAACTTTTCTGAAGTAAAAGCCAATACCAAAGGGCTCTGAATGACTAAGTTTGCACATGACTACAAATTAGGAGCAGCCACTGAACCCCAAATTACACAGCCATCCTACTGGACGGTTTGTCCCAAACAACTGGTGCCACAATTATGGACCAAAATGAAATGCCAGTAAATGCATTATTGTATCCTTTGGAAGTCATCTACCTTAGGAGAACAACTATGATGACAATAAGACCTTAAGAATAGACTTGTTTGGGTTTTCTGAACTTATCTGGACAGTGACCTAAATTTTGACCAGTATGTCTACTTATGTAAGAAAGTGCTTCTATATTAAACAGCTTAAAGAAATGGGTTATGTCTAGATCTAGGATGTCTCTGCCCTCATTTACTCAGCACTCCTTAGGCCACTCATTGAGCATAATGCCCCCTTTGGCCTGTATCTGTCCAGACACATGCAACTGGAATGCCCACAAAGAAGCCTTACTAAAAGGATACTAGGGCTAAAAAATATGTCCTACACAGACTAAAGTCTGCCATTTGCTTTCTTCCACTGACTGCCTACCATAGCTCTCAACCCCTCATCTCCAAAATATAGAACATAATGTGACAATATGGAGCAAGAGGCGAACATTTACTAACAGCTTCATCTAGGATGCTCATAGCATAAGTATGAGAAAACAGTTATTTTATTTAACAGTTTTCCTGTTTTAACATGATTCAGTATTGTATACCATGGCAACAGCTAACACTCACAAACTGAAGAACATTCCTCATAATGAGATACCGTCAAGAGCTATGCTGCCTTTCCATCCCCAGACAGACCGCCATTTCTGTGATAACCAAACAGACTGTTTCTACACACATATATAAAATTGTTGGTTTGAACAGCTGCAACATTCAAATACTCCTTGGAAAGCCAGTGATTTTAATGTGTTGTCAAATGTAAATAAACCCCCTCTCTACAGTTTGAGTTGGCATCAGACTGACCATATGTACACTAACACAGCCTTTAGAATCATAAACATGGAAAAAATGCTTTGCTTAAACAGTGAAAATTCATGCTAACACATATCCACGTATCCCAACATCTTTCTAAGTTTAAAAAAGTGATATTTAAATATTTCCCCGATTTCTGGGCCTTTGTTCTCCCATTTTAGATTTTGCATACACAGAAATATTTCAAGTGAAGGCAATAATGCCATTCTAGCCTGCCAATATACCAAAACAGTTCTCATAAGTTCCAGACTGTGCTTAAAAATATCAGAAAGTAGTACTTGCTTTAATGTAATATGGTAATCTCTTCCATGCATCAGTTCCTCTCTTAGAGAAGCAATTAGTACATTTTTCATTCCTATAGAATCTTCTAAATAGGTTGTCTGATGTTTCGCTACTACTTTTTTGATAACCCTAAATATTCCCAGAGGTAGTCTCTAAATGCCCTATATACCTGAATAAGATCAGCTCTTAAATATCTGAGACCATGTTAAGATATTTTAGTCTTTCACAGTAACTTAAATTTTCACTTCCATTGATGCTCGTGGTATATTTTCGCTGGGGTCTTTACAGTTCACTCATGATTTTCTTATATGGTTTCCATATAGTTATTCCATACTCAAGTTTGGGTCTAATGTAATTAAAAAACAATGACTTCATTTCCAATTTCCTAGACTTTGTAAGCATTTTTATACTATTGTTGTACAGCCATCACTAACCAGCTGGTTGATATGATTAGAAAAACAAACCTGGAATGATCCATTTACCATACCATATATACCCTAGTCCTAGGTTCTGCCAAAAACCCAACTTACCATGCTCGCCAGGCTATTCAAGTCTCCAGTACAGGGCAGATTGAAGATAACTCACCACCTACCCAACTCACCACCTACCCAACTCCCAAAAAACAAGACAAACCATCTGGTAACGAACCATTCAATTGTACCCCTTCCAGCTAGTGCTGCTACTAAACTCTGTTCACAGGTATGAAGTCAAATCACAAAGTCTGTACCAATGGAACTTTTAAAAGGTGCTGCATCATTTGGTAATGTCCTATTACTGACAGTCTGCTTACCTAAATATGCAACTGGTGGGTTCAAAACAAAACTAGACACAGCAATGCCAGATGTACCAGAATTAATCTATAAAAGTGTCCCAAGCACCATGATTTGAACACATTATCAATCAGTATAAATATCTGAAAATGACCAGTTCCAAATAATGAACCAGACAAAATGCTTCCAGTTTTCCAGGATAGCTATCTGTATTGACACCTTGCACTTTGCTTTTCTATACACTGCCACAGAAGGGAAACTACTTTTGATTCCAATGTACCATTCAAGATTTAAAAACTGAACAGTGCGAACTCTGTCTACATTACCCACTACACTTAAAACAGCAGACAAGTTCTGGAACATTTGCAAAGAATGGTACATACATTTTCCAGTCTCATTAAAAAACTAGGCAACTTTTCCAAAATCTGTGCTCTGCTGAGGTAATTGTTACATCACTCAGGAGTGATACACATTTACACATAATGCACACAATCCAGAACAGAAAAACAGAAAAAAAAGTAGAGAAAAAAGGTGTGGAGAAGGCTGTTTGCTGAATTTCCTGTTTGCACTTAATTTTAAATCGTTTTTTTCTTAAAACTTGCATATTTTCTGTCCTTGACCTAGCACTCTTGTGTGGGGTCATTTACTGCACTGTTATAACTTGAAATTACTTGTGAACCTCTGCTATCTCTGTAAAAAACAAAAAAAAAAAAAATCTTGCTTTTTTCCCACTTTTCTGAGAGTTAAAAAAGTTCAGTTACAGGCTTGCTGTTCCTGAACTGTTTGAAAGTTTCTGTGAGGCCATTTTGCTTGGGCTGGAGGAGGGTCTCTGTTGATCACTGGCAGTGACTAACACTGGGCAGGTTACCTGCCCCCCGTGAGGTGGTTACTGACTTGAAACTGTAGTTTTATTGGCCACTAGGGGTCATTTCCATAACTCCTTCATCTTCCTCTCTTAAAACCTAGTTGCCTCGTGGTTTGGGCGTCTTTTCAGGCTTGTTGGCTGTTGGTGAAGCACCTCCAAGAGGAAAAACGCTGAGAGAAGAAGGAGCCACTTTTGAGATTTTAAGTATTTTTTCTCTGTTTATTTGCTAAGTTTTTCTGCATAGCTGCCTAGCTTGAGCATTTTCTGGCTTGTTAAACTTGATTTCTGTATTAGTAGCTGTATTTAGAGCACAACCAAAAGCTGTTTGCTGAATTTCCTGTTTGCACTTAATTTTAAATCGTTTTTATCTTAAAACTTGCATATTTTCTGTCCTTGACCTAGCACTCTTATGTGGGGTCATTTACTGCACTGTTATAACTTGATATTACTTGTGAACCTCTGCTATCTCTGTAAAAACAAAAAAAAAAAAAAATCTTTCTTTTTCCCCACTTTTCTGAGAGTTAAAAAAGTTCAGTTACAGGCTTGCTGTTCCTGAACTGTTTGAAAGTTTCTGTGAGGCCATTTTTGCTTGGGCTGGAGGAGGGTCTCTCTGTTGATCAGTGGCAGTGACTAACATTGAGCAGCTTCCCTGCCCCCCGTAGAGCTGGTTACTGACTTGAAACTGTAGTTTTATTTTCCCTTTTGGGTCTATTCCTGCTTCTTTCCAGCCCCTGCTATCAAGCACGCTTTAACGTGCTTTAGTGCGATTTAGCGCGGAGTTGCCACTAGAGCAGCATCGGGCAGCGCCGGTTAAACAAGGTTAAACTCTTTCTGGCTCCAGAAAGTGTGTTCTTCAATTTTTCCCTTAGAACTGCTCTGTTAGGAACCTAAACAGTTTACACCTACACTAGAAAGTGCAGCACTTGTTCCAAATAGCTTTTTCTTCTCAAAAAGCTCAGCACTTGTCTTATAAGCATATCCCTTGTCTTATAAGCATTCTCTTTGCAGGTCAAGCACTCCTATATTATACAAATCTCTCACTAGCAAAACCCCCAGAAGTGCCCACTTCCCTGCTAAGCCCACTACTTTTCTGTCTCATACCAACTCATAATTCTTTCTAGCATGTCGAAGGGTCAGATGCTGGCGTCCTCTCCTGCCCAGTTGGTGAATCTGGGAATTCTGAGACAATGTTACAATTGCCTCATGTACACGGACAACCCTCTCCTCCTCCCACGTAACACTAACACTTGTGAGAGATGCAGCTATTTAGCCAGACTGGAGGCTGAGCTCTCTCAACTCAGGACTGGCAAGACCAGGCAAGAGGAGAAGGCAACTACACACACCACAATACCAGTCTCACATAACTCAACCACACCACTGAATCAAACACATAAACACACTAAGACATACTTGGAGGCTCTGAGTAAATATTTACCTAAACAGCAGAGGCCTCCAAAGCAGACACCCAAGCAACTGCAAACTCAATACACCACACAAACAACACATAAACAACAAAATCAGTGTGCAAAGCAGTCACTGCCCTTAAGGCCAAATACAACACCAAACATACTTGTCATAGGTGACTCCATAGTCAGACACACTGACGCCCCGCTCACCAGACTGAGTAAGGAGAAGGTCACAGTAAGCTGCCTGTCGGGCGCTAGAATCCGCCACATAACACAAGCACTCAGGTCTCTCAACAGCAGGTACAAGTACGACTCAGTCATTGTCCACGCTGGTGTCAACGACCTGAGACGCACCTCCTGGACTACATGAAAAGAGACATTGAGGAGCTCTCTGATTATGTAGCCCAGGCAGGTATGACCCTGACCTTGAGCAGTATCCTACCTTCACCTAGAATGATGCCACAATACAGTGATAAGATGATCAGCTTTAATAATTGGCTTAAATTCTGGTGTCATTCAAAGGGGATCCAATGTCTGTCTGCCTGGGATGACATGCTGGACAAGCCACGCTGCTTTGCAAGGGACGGCTTGCACCTGTCACCCCTAGGCTTCCGGATATTGGCAAAGGCTCTTGCCACCCCCATAGTGCCTTTTAGGCAAGGCTCAAATTCTAAACCTACCACCCTAGAACACAAAAAGTAAAAACTAAAGGTAATGCTGCTCAATGCCAGAAGTCTCAATCTCAAGATGCACGCACTCGAGGCCCTTCTCAGTATGGAGAACATCGATGTCTGTGCTGTGACAGAAACCTGGTTCAAGGCTCCTGAGAGCACCCCAGCACTAGCAGGTTTCACCTCATATCATGCTTTCCGGCCCCAAAATCCGGACAACACCAAGAAAGGAGGGGTGTGTCCATATTCATAAAGGACACCCACACCTCAAGGTTGGTGGCAACGCACGATGCATCGGAGACCATCCAGGTGCAATTAACCATAGGCAAGACTGCTCTGCAATTTGTAGCATGTTACAGGCCACCCTCTCAAACTCAGGAACCTCACATGGCCTTCCTGAAAACAATGGAGGGGATAAATGTATCTCCAAACACCATCATACTAGGTGACTTCAACTACCCTAATATAGACTGGGAACACTACTCAAGCCCAAACACTCTAGCCCAAAGGTTCCTGGAGTTCATAAACTCAAATGCCATGGAACAACTAGTCACCATCCCCACAAGAGGAGAAAACATACTTGATCTAATCATCACGAACATGGGATCACAATGTTCAACACCGGAAGTATACCCCTCACTGGTGAGATCAGATCATAAACTAATCTCGCTGGAGGTCCTCATCCCGCCCCCACATGAAATAAAAAAGACCACAGTGAAAAACTTCTCAAAAGCCGACTTCACACTTCTAAAAACTAGTGTGGTCTCCTTTAAGGCCCCTGAGCCAGTGGTAAACATTACTCAAACTGCTGAATCACTTACAAATGCATTCTACCAGCACCTACAGGACTGCATGGATCAGGCAATCCCAAACAAAACTAAGACTCTTTGTACCAAAGGCAAGCGTCCAATCTGGTGGACCCCAGCCATAAACAAGCTCTACAACAAAAGGAGGAAGCTACTACAAGATAAAGCAAAATCCTTGAAAGGTAAGACACCTTTGATCATTATAAGTAAAAAACTAAGAGCTCTCATAAAATCATCCAAGGCAAATTTTGAGAGAAAAATCGCCAAGGACTCAAAAGACAATCATAAGGCCTTCTTTAGCTATGTTAGAAACCTAGGAGGAAACTCCCAGATATGCTCAGAATTAGTTCAAAATGATGTGAAGATTACTGAACCTACACACATTGCCAACATACTGGCTGACAGGTTCAGTGCAAACTCCCCCCCCAAAAGGAGAGACATCTATACCAGAGGATTGTAGTCCCCAAACATTTCCAATGCCCAGGTGAGAACTGCTCTCTCCAAAGCAAAAAAACACAGCATCCATGGGACCGGATGGTGTCCCCGGCTGTGTGCTCCACGAACTCAATGAGGAATTAAACCCGCAGTTAGGACAGCTGTTTAATCTTAGCCTCACCTCAGGATACGCACTCCAAGGAGTGGCGCACGGCGACTGTGGTCCCACTTCACAAGGGCGGTGCCTCCACCGACCCTGGAAATTACCGTCCCATTAGCTTGACAAGCCTTATCTGCAAAGCCATGGAGAAGATCATAATGGAACTCATAAATAAAGACATAGGGAACTTGCAGACTTTGGATCCAACCCAGTTTGGCTTTGTCAAAGGCAGATCATGCCTTTTAAACTTGGTTGACTTTTTCGAGACAGTCACCAAGGCCATTGATGAGGGAAAGGCAGTCCATACAGCCTACCTTGACCTGGCAAAGGCCTTCGACACAATACCCCACTCAGGTATCATCAAAAAACTCATCAGCTTGAATGTAAACCCATACATCACAAGATGGGTTGCAAACTGGCTTAGTGACAGAACCCACAGGGTCAGAGTTGCTGGAGCCATGTCAGACTCAAAGCCTGTCACAAGTGGTGTCCCACAGGGCTCAGTCCTGGGTCCACTCTTGTTCAGCATCTACTTTTCTGAAGTACAAGCAAACACAGGAGGGTTATGGCTGACAAAGTTTGCAGATGACTGCAAACTGGGCCATAGTCGAAAACACATCTGACACAGATATCCTTCAGAAGGGCCTCACAGAAACAGATAACTGGTGCCAGAGCCATGGCCTAAAGTTAAATGCCAAGAAATGCATAGTCATACCCTTCGGGAAAAACAAGGTTACCCCTAGCTACCATATAGGTGGCAATCCACTGAGCACAGAAGAAGTCATCAGGGATCTGGGGACCCAGGTTGACAGTAGCCTTTCGTTTGACACTCATGTTGCTAAAGTGGTTAGGAAAACCTTCTACATTGCCCACCTGATCATGAAGGGATTCACACCTAGATCAAGGGAGGCCATCGTCCCCCTGTACTCATCACTCATTAGACCTATGATTGAGTACAATGCCCCATTCGGAATGTATCTGACCCGACACCTGCAGCAGCTGGAAAGGCCCCAAAAGTTCCTCACCAAAAGGATAAAGGGTCTCAAAAATATGTCTTATGCTGCCCGACTGAAAGAACTCCAGCTCTATTCAGTCTCATACCGCTTGCTCAGAGGTGACCTGTGCCTGACATATAAGGCCATGTCAAACCCTGATTTGATGAATATGCTTCACCTCAAAAAATCTAGATCCCTCAGAACCACAAGGGCGGGAGACTTAAACCTTGACACGGTTATTAATAGAACATGCTGGAGGGACAGATTCATCACCCAGAGACTCCCTATGCTGTGGAACAAAATCCCGGTACATGTGAGGCAGAGTACCTCGCTGGCCTTGTTCAAGAGGAATCTTGACCAATGGATGGGGGATCGCAGATATACCCCAGGGATTACTTCAGTGTCACTGCTTGACAGAGGCACAGCAAAATAATAGGCATAGTTTTATTCAAACTAAAGGGGTGGCGAAAGCCAAATAACTATGGGCTAGGCTTATAAATGCCCTTGGGCAGATAGCCTAGTATGAACCTATGAACCTATATACTATATGCCTTCTCCACACCTTTTTTCTCTACTTTTTTTTCTGTTAGTACTAGAGTGTCTCTCTGAGTTCTGTTATTAATAAGTAGAAGGTTAACAGTTCAGTGAACACCTGTGCCTAGCAACACACACACACACACACACACACACACACACACACACACACACACACACACACACACACACACACACACACACACACACACACACAAAGTGTAATACTTGCAGCGATAATCCACACACTCTCTTACCTGATCAAGTCCAACTAACAACTACATTTCACACACACACACTCTTACTTGATCAAGTCCAACTACCAACTACATTTCCTGCTCGCAGCGATAATCCACACACTCTCTTACCCGATCAAGTCTAACTACCATTAGAAATACAAACTCAAAATATTATACTGTCTTCCTGGAGACAGTCATCAATCACCCTCATTCTTAAAACTAATGAAGATCCTCAATTTTAAAAGTCTTATACATCAGTTTCTCTCTTAAATAATGATTATAAGATATTCATGTCCATTTTTGTTGACAGAGTCAAATTCCTCCTATCGAAATTGATACATAATGACCAAACAGGTTTTATTATTAAAAGGCATACTCATGACAATATTAAAAGAATACTCACCCTTACTGAATTCATAACAGAGACAATGAAGAAGCTTTGTTGATATGTCTGGATATAGAAAAGGCCTTTGATTCTGTCAGTTGGGATTACCTTTTTGAAATATTGAATTTATTAGCTAGACTACCTTGGTATAACATTATCTAATACCTTAGGTACAGTTGTACAGACTAATTATAAATAAAACATTATTTGTATAAAATTATTATTTTTAAATAATAATTTAAATATTATTTATTTATATAAAACATTATATCTTTATTAATCACATAAACAGATGGAATAAGTTGTTCATATCCTTTGAAGACAGGCTACAGTTAATAAAAATGATTCTTTTGCCAAAAATATTATACATAGTGTTAGCTCTTAATAGCTTTCCTGGAAATCGATATATTAGAAAAATGAATGCATTATTAATAAATGTTTTATGGTATCCTAAAAGAAATAGAATTGCATATCAGCATCAGGTCTATATTAGACGAGCGAATGCTCTGTCGTTGACACGTAAAACCCAAAGTCTGAAAAGAGCAAAGTTATGGAACAGTGATTTTTAAAAAAAAATAAAGGCAAAATAAAGTGGGGGGGGACTTTGCTCCACACACCCCCTGATGTGGGGGCTGTGCCCCCACACCTCCTACTTAAATATACCAACTCCGAGATCGCACCACAGTGGAGAAAACAGCAAAGTCCTGAGAACGGCCCAGTGATTTTTTTTCCCCTGGGAAACAAATTGCTGTTCCATAACTTTGCTCTTTTTCAGACTTCGGGCTTTACGTGTCGACGAAAGAGCATTCGCTCTTAAGTCACTTCACTCTTATAATATAGACCCATCAACATCATATTAGATTTTGGGACCAAGGTGGCATAAAGTTTCCAGACATTGACACTTATATTAGAGCATCTCTACTAAAGGATACCATGAATCTAATTGATTTAAACTACATATCAAATTGGAAATCCTTATATCTTATTGTATTATTAACAGAAACTTCTTTACTATCAAAATTCTCTTTAGGTAACTCTTCTTATAAAATTTGGTATCTTATTTGTTATGTTGTTCAATATAATATAACCAAACCTACTAAACTAAACTCTTTAAACCATGTCTTTAATAATTTCAGAAAATGTACTATTTCTAATATTGACATTTAAGATATGGTTAAACTTGCTAATACCTTTCAGAATTTCAAAAATTACCCAAATAAACTACATTTTAACATTTTCAGCTCCTGGGAAGATAATAAATTAATCTGTTGGCAGCATTATATTAAGGAACTGGACACATTAAACACACAACAAATCTTTAAAGAATGTGATTTGTCAATGCAGGATCGGTTACCATTACAAAGTACCCTGACTTATTGAGAGCTCTGCCGAATCATTAAAAACTCATTTCAATCCCAACCTACTCTAGTATTCTATCTTTCTAAATTACTATCCAATAACTTTAAAACTGATAACATAACATCTAAACTATATAATATACTAATAAATAATAATACGCCTTTAACTGCTAAACACTGGAATCTCATTATCAAGGTTATCAATGAAGAGAAGGCAAACATTTTATCCTCAGTTAAATACACATACTGGGTTCAGTAAACTATCAATATTTAAAATCTGTCCCTACTGTTGCATTGCCCCCCCCCCCCCTTATCTGGCATTGTCCGGATTTCCTGCGCTGAGAGGTAGAGAGGTATGGCACGCACACTCCCACAAACTTTACAGTTCTTGGGTCAGGAGTTCAGTCCTTACCTCTGGTTACTGAGTACGTGGAGTTTATTTATTTTTCTCTTCCCTGTGGGGGCTTTCTCCAGATACTCCAGTTTCATCCAAAGAACATACTAGGTGATTAGCTACAATAAAACTGTCAATATTTAAATGTTCCCTTGCCTTCTGCCATGGTTATGACTGAAAAGGTCTACGAACTCATACCTCTCAGCTGTATAGATTTTCGCAGAATGTCCAGATTTTTGACTCATATTTTTGGTCAGTTTTACATAAAACTGCGTTTTTCTGGCAAATTAATGGCAAATCTTTAAAAATTAAAGTTAGAAAATAATGACAGACATTTGAGTTTCAGACTTCAGAAAATTAATGTTAATGCAACATCTGGTATTATATCAACTTTCTAAGTTTGTAAGAACAATATTTCAAAATGTCTCTATTTTGGGGCCTTTGTCCCACTTTTATTTTTGGCTTTGCCAGATTTCTTGCTCTAAGAGGTTAAGAGGTATGCTACGGGCCATTCTTAAAGGCCAGTAGATTGGAAGTTTAACTGGTCCTATAATAGATAATACAGGTGTAGATGTTTTTTTCCCCTCCAGGAAACTGTCTTTACCACAAAGAGGCTTACTAATATTAACCCTTTAAAAATAACTAACATTAGAAGGTCTCGTTGGTTTTGTTTTATTGTCCTTAACTTAGGAGCTTGGGTTATGCAAACATTATAAACATTTAAATAAAATAAACGAAGCGGGTGCATGACTATCACTGTGCCTCCCCATACCCGTGAACACGCCTATAGGTCTATTTATCTATCTGTACCTTTGCTCTGTTTGGCACAAAATGTATTTAGCAACGAAGGACTGCGAAGTTGCCATTGTGCTGCCTATCAATAGCAGCTCAGGCTTCCAGGCTTAAAACATATTTATAAAATTATATTACCAGCTATAAACTGCACATATCCTAATAAACTACAGAGCTAGCTTGGAACACTATATGCACAGGTGTGTGAATACTGAGCCCATGTTGTTAGTTACCCAGAAGGATTTGTGACATCAGGTTTTTTTATTAAAAGGCTGGGGTAAATGCAGATAGCAAACTAATTTTATAGAGTCATTAAAGAAACCACAACTGGCTCTAATTCGATTTACTGTTGCCAAATTATGAAGACATAGCCATATCAGACACTGTCTCTGTTCTGAACTGAAAAAAAAACAATGAGAGCATTTGTGCTCTTAAGGATTTGTGATATCAAACAGAGTCTTAAAACTAAACAACGTTCAATAGTGGTCACTGTGGCTGAACAGAGGTGACTTCCATGCGTTTTATTTTTCTGTTTGCCACTTGCAGACACTAAAACAAGTCCACTGATTATAATGTGGTCCAATCGCTGATAAACGGATCTTCATTGCTGAGAATGAATACTAGAGCATTTTACTTGAAATTCCTTCACAAAGCCAAAGGCAATTGTGTACTATGGTGCAATGGTGGATGTCATACTGGCTACCTTTTCTGAAACACCTAATGTTACCAGATATACAAGGAAATGGCAGACATCCTACCCAAAACAGGCCCCAAGGAAGAATAATCTGGAAGTGGATCAAGGATTTAAAGTAAAGCAAGCCAGACAGAACATGGATGTGTCACGAGAACCCGCTAAAGGAGACAATAATAAAATGGAAAGAAGAAGATATCCAATATTAATCACTGCAACCTGCAGCTGTAGGAACATCATGCAACAATGCACAATTTGTAAATGTCTGCTCAAGGGGGAAACAGGGACAGAATAAATGCAGGTTAGACATATGGCAGAACACTGGGAGGCATTACAACAGTTCAGAATAAAATATCCACTTAAAATCCCAAAACATCTAGAAAAAAAAACAATGATAACGGCAATTGAAATAAAACTGAAGCAGGTTAAATAATACAGAGCATGCCTAACAAGTTTTGCAACGCCCACCAATATATAATTTCAAAACAAAAGCAGGGCACAAAATCAGATGTGGTCATAATACTGGGGCAGCAAAAAGAGAGGGAACTGTCAATATTTCATGCAGCCAGCATATACATGGATATATAATGCAGCATCCTAACAGAGCACAAGCTAATCTGTCAGGTGAAAAGCAACATGTGGGAGCGGCAAACAGCATTATAACATAGACCGGAGTCTCCATATGTTCATGTTCATGCATATGCACATTCACCCACGTATTACACTTGCATGCATTCATATAAACACACACACACACACACACACACACACACACACACACACACACACACACACACACACACACACACACACACACACCCCAAATAAAGCTAGGGGCAGAAACAAAAAGGATCGGCATGTTTCAGATCTGCAGAGAAAGTAGAAATGTGTACAAACACAAACTCCACTGCATATCACCTCTCAGAGGTCATCTCTGCCTAACCTACAAAGTTATGTCAAACCGAGAGCTGTTGAACATGCTCCACTTAAAGAAATCCCAATTCCTCCGAACTACACGCTCTAGGGACCTAAACCTTGTCACCACAATAAACAGAACATGCTGGAGGGATAGATTCCTGTACCAGAGACTTCCCATACTCTGGAATAAACTACCTATATATATATCAAACAAAGCTCCTCATTAGCACTCAAGAAAAATCTTGATGATTGGATGGGAAATAGGAAATTCACGCCGGGGATCACCTCTGTGGCTCTGCTCGACAGCGGCACAGGAAAATAATTTTCTTGGATGGCAAAAGTCAGGGTACCTTTTTGACTGGGCTTGTATAGGCCCCAGGGCCGATAGCCTAGTACCTACCTATGAACCATTCAAGGTAACACATGGAGGTACCTAACTTCAAATCTTCACCCTAAACTGAAGAGCCATCCCTGGTCATGCTTCACACTCCCCCCTGGCTAACTGAATACTTAAACACAATACTCACATACTGTATATGTGACATCCACAAGTACACATAAATAGACACAGACTATGACTATAACTACATGAAAGATATTCCATTTACAAACAGATGTGATCTACTGTGCAGAATCATGTCATAATCTATTTAAAGTCTGAACTGCTGTGCACATTTTTAATTAAATTCTAATTACATAGTATTTACAGCACTTGGACATTTTTCTGTTGTCCATATTTTAGCAATTACCACTCAGATTAGCATGGGCAATGTCCTTGGTTGAAGTGGCTCTGACAAAATAGTTGTCTGGGTTTAGGACAAGATTTAGTATGAATCCTGAGTATTTTCATCTAATGGTCAATCTGTAGCTGTATCTGGTAGTTGCCACACTTGTCTCTGGTTCCTCCTGTATAGTTGCATTTCATCAGCTTTTACTATGCAGGATCTTGGTTGACTGTGATGAGCAACCATAGGATAATTGATATTTTCTGGCATAAATTTGGATGAATATTGGTCTCCTACTTTCAGAACAGATGGATTTATGTCTGTCTTGTTATAATGCACTTTCTGTTCCAGTAGTCTGCTCTGTAGCTTTTCTAATGCTGATTGGCATGAGCAAGGAAAATGATGCAAGAAAATCTGACCTTAACCATCTGCTTGTTGATAGATGTGCTGGTGAAAATCTTACAGATCTGAGAGGTGTGTGTTCATATTCCACCAGAGACATGTCAGTGAGTCGATTGGAACAGTCACATTTTTTTCAGTATAGTTTTCATTGTTTTGATTATTCCTGTATTAGAACCTTTGACTGCATATATGGGGGCTTGATGTTGTATGTGCATATCTCTATTCTTTAACAAAAGACTGAAATTACTAGCTGGAAAACTGTGGACCATTACAAGAAGCATCCTGTTTAGGTATAATATCTGGAAAATATGTTTTCCAGTGCTGCTGTCACTGACTACCATGTTAATGAACAACTTTACAACACTTGTAATAACAAGCTACAGACAAGAAGTTGAAATTGTACTGTACCTTACCATGGCAGTGAAGGAATTTTGTGTAGAATTAACACTATTTCTAATTCTGATTCCAAAGTCTGCCACGTAACCCACAATCACGAATCATCCACTCAATTCTTACAGATATAGGTGTCTAGCTATACCGCTGATAAGACTATTTGTTCCTAGCATATCCGTGCTCCTGATACAGAAGCAACATGGCTGCCTTCCTGTAATAGGACTACTTCTAACCCCTGCTGACTAGCATCAACATGTAAGGATGTAGGTAGTGTCATGTCATAGTATTTCAGAAGTGGTGCTGTGCATAGTAACATCTTCCACAACTCAAAATTATTTTCTTGATTTCCCAGCACCATGCCACATCATACTTTCTCAGTTGCATGGTGATATCACTCTGCCAAGTTTGGAATAAATTTTGACAAGAAAACATTTGTCAGCGTACATGGTTGCATAATTTTGCCAGTATTTGACCACCCTCATTTAGTAAATATCACACTCCTGATAAGATACCCAAATTCAATAAAACTGAATACATTTCACTCACTCTCTTACCTGATCAAGTGCTTCAAGTCCAACTACATTTCCCGCTCGCAGCAATAATCCAAATAATTTCCGACTGTCATTTTCTTCCACTCGCTCGCTCATTACCACACATTTCCGCAGCCAGCCGGACATACCATGAGCTCACTTCCGCATGGCTGGTATCCTCCTTAAAGGAGCCAACACCAAATATGTACGTACTTTTTTTTTTTTTAAAAACTACTTTCCGATGTCCTAGCCAAGCTAATACAATCAGTTTAAAAAGGGGGAGGCGCGCGCCCCTGCGCCCAAGCCTAAATCCGCCACTGTATACCCTAACCCTAACTATCTAAACCAGCACTCAATCTCACACTTACCTGAACCCGACCCATAACTTTCCACCACAGCGCTGACAATACCGAAGCAACAGAAACGGACAACCACATTTTTTCCCTAGGAAAAAATTTGGTTTTCTGTTGCTTTGATATTTTCAGCTTTCACTGAACAGGGTTCGATATTAGAACATTTGAAGTTTTAAAACTTCGATGTTCTAATATAGACCCTATATATATATATATATATATATATATATATATATATATATATACATATATGTGTGTGTGTGTGTGTGTGTGTGCACACATATCTACGAAGCTATATAAGACATTATGTGTGTGTGTGTGTGAGTGTGTGTGTGTGTGTGTGTGTGTGTGTGTGTGTGTGTGTGTGTGTGTGTGTGTGTGTGTGTGTGTGTGTGTGTGTGAGACTAGAAACATTTTACTGCTTGTACTTTAATATTCATATCCATCATAGGAGCTTCTGTTATTTTTTTTTGTTTCGTCTCTTCCCACATATAATTTGCTGCCATAATAAAATAATTTTTAATCCAAATACCTAAATATGTTATCTTATCATGTCCCTGTCACTGCTGATATTGCGGAACCAAATCATGGGAGCACAGTCTACAGTCTATAGCCTTTGCTTTATTCATATATTTTATATTCTGAAAAAAAATGAAACTGTCTTAAAATGTTGAGCAACACTAAAATATCCTTGTTTGGATTTATAAAATACAAAATAATATAATCTATAAATAAGGCTAGTTTTTCTTCAGTACACTACCGGTTATATCCCTGATTTGTGAGGCCCTTATTTTCTTTGTCAGTGGCGGTAATTATAAGGCAGTTAACAAAGGATTAGGAGGATATCCCTGCCTGGTTCCTTTGTTTAAACCTAACTTATCAGATAGGAATCCAGCCTTCTTGATTCTTATCTCTGACCTTTTTGTATATCTTCCTAATTAACCCCATTATTCTGTCAGGAAACACAAATGCTGAGATTGCCATACTCATAAAATCCAAGCTAACTCTACTGAATGCCTTCTCTGTATCAAGATCCACCAACAATAACAGGGTCTTCCTGCACTCTGCTTCTCTTTGGATCATCATTCTTTTAATGTCATCAAATGCTTGCCTGCCCTCCACAAAATCATATGGATTCATATCTGTTAGGTTTGGCAACAACTTGGCCATTCTCTTAGCTATTGGAAACATAATTGCTTTATAATCATGGTTCAAAATTGAAACTGGTCTGTATGAAGTTGGATTTAAAGGGTCTTTGCTCTCTTTGGGTAATATAGTCACCACAGCTTTCCTCCAAGATGCTGATACCGCCCTTCCTTTTTAAATATTGTTAAACAAAAGCTTCCATATCTTTACCACATTTTCCCCTGCTAATTTTCAAATTTCCACAGAAATACTATCAGTTTCTGGAGACTTCCCTGTTGACTGAGTATACATCACCATTTTTATCTCATCTCCTCCCATATTATCTGTTAATTCTTGAGACTCATCTTTCTAAACCTTGGCAGAAGACTTCCATAAATGTTTCCTTTTTTGTGTCTTTGCTTGATTCCCACATTACTTTTATCTATACAGATTTTAATAGAATTTCTGAGATATCTCTAATACCTCTATAGGATCTCTGGTTATTTTTCCAGTCATATGTTACCTAAGCTTGGTAACACCCTGTCACAAAAGGAAATACTGCCAGCCCAGCTGCCTGGAATTTTGTAAATAATTCTATGTCATTTGTGAATATTGATATGATTCATGCAGAAGTGTGTGTAAAGTACTGAGCTTAAAGGATGTAACCATAGCATTCCCTGCTGGAAGAGAATAGAAATGTATATAAACTATGATAATTGTGTAAATGTATAAGTTTTAACAGTAGGAACTAGAACATATAGGGTTAACTTGTAAAACCTCAAGAAAATAGTTGAAATTAAATTGATTTTTATAATTGCTGGGCCATAAACAAAATGTGTTATCTCTCAGTTTTAGTGTAACAGGCGACACAATGTCTAGAGCTTCAAGTTGTTTGTATTGTCTTGAAAGAAAAATAATTGCTAGGATTGAGATGTGGAAGTGTTTTATTGCTTTATGACTTCCAACAGCTGCACAGCTCTGAGCAGAAGCCTTTGTGTATTTTCACAAGGAGATGTCAAATGCTAAAATGGGGTTCAGCTTGGGACCTAAAGTCAGGTGACAAAAAGTGATGTCATCCAAGCTAACCCAGTAGTAATATTTGATATTAATATAAGAAGTCTCTCAGAGAGAGACTGTGCATTTTGTATCTTGTCTTTGACTTAGAAATATCCACTCATCACCACCTTCTGCACTTGCCTTGCTGTAAGTTTTTAGGGCATAGTAACTCTTTTAGATTCAGATAAGAATATAGTAAAGCATAGCTTAGATTTTTTTAAATATATTTGAGACTGTCCTGCAATGTTGTTTTAAATATTTCCTGTGATTTTGAACTCTGATGTAACTGATTACTTACTGGGTATTGTCTTGTTCTTTTACTATTTATTTATTATTAAATATATTTAAACCTAGCTTTGTGGCTGATATCTGTGAGAAATATGTAAGCTCTTAAAGTACTTGCATATGCATTTGGTGACACTGTACAGGCCACTCCTAAATAGCCTTACTCTTGGTCAGACTACCATTTGGATAATAGTAACATTACATAGTAGGATTGGACATCCTTTGTTAAGGGCCTTCAAGTAGCTGATAAAGAGTTGGCTGGTGGCAGCTGGAACTACCTTATAGTCTGGGCAGAAGGGGGCATAGCTAGTAAACCTCTGCCAGCCTTTCCCAGGTGTGTGTGTGTGTGTGTGTGTGTGTGTGTGTGTGTGTGTGTGTGTGTGTGTGTGTGTGTGCTCGCATGCGTGCTGGAGGTTTTGGCCACTCAGCTGAGATCTCAACCCTATAGCTGTGCCAGTGGGGAGCCTTATTGAGGATCTGGAGAAAGAGGGAGAAACCAGCCCCAGACTGACTGTGATGTCTGTGTGCTCTTATGGGAAATTGCACTTTTCTGTGTGTGTGTGTGTGTGTGTGTGTGTGTGTGTGTGTGTGTGTGTGTGTGTGTGTGTGTTGTGTGTGTGTGTGTGTGTGTGTGTGTGTGTGTGTGTGTGTGTGTGTGTGTGTGTACTTGTCATCCTCCCCGTGTGTACATTCCCCACTGTTGCCAGTGGTGAGGAATGAGACTCCTTGATTACTGGTCCAGCGCAGGAGCATCACACACCCCTTTCTATTTTCTATTGCTCTCGAGTTGTTATAAAAAAATACTTATTTAAAAGTGACCTTTCTAAGCTCATGCATAATACTCAAATTATCCCTTATTTTTCCTTTAGCACTCAACAATTGTTTCACCTCTTGTTCTGTAAGATTCCCCTTCATCTGCAATACTTTATTTTTTGATAATCTCTCTAAATAATCCCTATGACTTCTTTCCCATATCACTCACTCTCTCTCAGTTATTTCATATTTTTAAATTTTATTTTCATTTTTATCCCACTTCTTGGGATTTGTACATTCCCTAGCAACTCCAGAATTGTTTTCACTACCCATTCCTTAAAATCTTCTCTGAAATAGTTATTGGATGTTTTTCAGAGCTGTCAAAGAAGTACCCATGCTGTTGTGAAATATAGTGTCTGTCCTGTGAAATTCATCATCTGATGTTGTTAATCTTCATTCATTCCTTACCGATGGGTGTCGATTCCATCTTCAGAACTCAGTTGGCCTTGTAACAAGCTCATGCCAGCCAAAAAACTACCGAGCTAAGCTTTTACCCACAATGCCCTTCCCCCTGTTACCCCAGATCTCGTTTGCCACGTTGCGGTAAAGCCATGTCAAGCCAGCTCTCAGCTAAGTACTTTAGAAATTTTTCAAACTACTTATTGTTCTTCTGATATTTCTCTCACTTTTTCATTGTTATTTACCCACTGTACTCTTATTAGTGTGTTTATTGCTGTTACTGTGTTTCTTACCATTTTTTTAGGTAGTTTTTAATACCATCATAGGTACAGGCCTTTCCCTCTGCCCTTGAGGTAATGTTTCCCAAATACCATTGTTGGTATTTCCCTTTCCCTTCTTTCATTCTTCCTTCTCTTTCCAAAAAAAAAAATAGTCTTGTTAAAGCTATTGTGTTTGCTGTTGGCTGTGTTTTTTGTGATAGTTGTTTAGTTTACCATGTCAGAAAAGGAAGGAAGCTTCTGGCTTTAAACAATGCTACCAGTGTGGCCACAAAATGCCGAACTCAGACACCCATGTCTCTTGTGTGTACTGTCTGGATGTACCTCATCTTTCGCTTCAACCTCCTTGTTCAATTTGTAATGGGTTTAGCACCTGAACCATTAATGAATGAAAAAATAAGCTAATTCTGAAAGGTCTCATTAAGACACCCTTCTCAGAGGCTATCTCTGGGTTGGAGGGCTCATCCCCTCTCAGTAAAGAACATAGTAAATACCTCATTCTGTTCCTTCATCACCCTCAGGTGATAGAAAGCAGGAACCAAAACCAAAAATACCAAAACTGACTACTACAGCACCAAAACTGACTTCTATGTCTCCGTCTGTGGAACCGACTACTGTGTCATCATCAAAATCTGTATCTTCAGTGCCAGTTTCGGCATCGACCTTACTAAAGCCAGTCTTAGCTTTCCTGTTGCTATCTTCTTTATCTTCAGCCCCAGTATCATCCTCCTCAGCACCAGACTTGACCACGGCACCAAGCCTCCCTATAATCTCTATTCCAGGGTTTCCCACACCAGACACACCTTTGACACATGTCTCCACCCAAGAGACTTCAGTGCCAATGGATCAGTCAGCCAGGACCTGATATTCACCCATGGTGGACCCCTTTTTCAGGGCAGAAATTCAGCCCATTCTTGGAAAGACCTGACTCCTTGTCTGGGATATCGACTAGCTCGACCAGAATTTTGGAACTGGATGATGTGCATCTTGTGGATCAGCTGCTGATGGTGAGGGGGATTACTACCCCTTCCAAAACTCCCCTCCCAGTAGGAGTAGGCAGTCTTTCTCCACAGACTCCACCATATTCTACTCCTTTAACCTCGGTGCAGGTATTGAAGCCCCTGGAACCGACACCCTCATCGGATCTCATCACTTCTGTTCCACTGGTGGATCTGACAGTGGCTGCGGAGCTGATCCTTTGGCCAGCGGTTTATTTGGAACCGAGCCTTTCTCAAGATTATGACTGGACCGTGGGTTCTGTGGTTCCTAGGACAGCGCCGATTTTTTCTACAGTGCCATCTATGATTCCAGCAGTTCCTTTGGTACCGAGTCCTCTTGAGACTCTTTCCTTGGGGGCTTGCCCATTGGAGCGGGGTGTGACCCCTATTCTTCTCAGTTCCAGGCTCCCATCCCTCTTCGGGTGGACCAGCTTTCTGGGCGATAGAGACAGCCCTTGCCCCTGTAGGAAAACCACCGGTGCTGGAGCATCAGTTATGTCCTTCCTCTGAGCCACAGCTGACAAAAGCCACTGCTTCGGGATGTCAAGCACAAGACCCTCAGGATACCCTACCGCAGGGTGCCCCTTCTTTGGAGTCCTCTTCAGAAGCTCCCACTGAAGCGGTACCATATAAGAGGGCATGCAAGAGGAAGCATGTAGACTCACCTGAGGAGTCTCTCACGGAGGACAAGGACTACGATGAAGGGGAGGGGTCTCCATGGTCATCCCCTGATGATGTCTTGTTTGGAGACATACTTGAAATATTGAAACAGAGGGGTGACTGGAAGCCCACCAATCCCTCCTCTGAGGAGTCTGTGTTCCTGCAGGCCTTTCATGTTTGACCTTCTACCTTCTGGGTTACCCACCTGCAGATGAGTTGGTTCTACTCATCATACAGTGTGCATGGAAGAGTCCTGATACCATTGAACTGATCACAATGAGGCTGGACAAAATTTTATCTCCTCCCGAAGAGCACCCACACTGGTCCAAGAGCCTTCCAGTAGACCCGATGGTGGTGGAGGAAGCCACAAAAAAGGAACTGGCCGAGGAGAGCCAGACTGCCCACCCAAACAGGAAGTCTTTAGTGGTGGACAGGCTAGGGAAGTGAGTCTTTGCATCATTGACCTTTGCTGTTAGGTCTTTGAATTATATGGCACACTTCAGCAGACTTCAGAGAGCCCTAGTCACCGAACTCTCGAAACCTTAGCAGGAGCTGTCTCTGATGAGGTTTGCAAAACTGCCTCACAGCTAGCTACCCTGGAATCAATTTCCAACTCCTCCATGCATCTGATTTCCCATGCCACTGAAGGAGCAGCCAGAGCGGTGGGTTCTGGTGTTGTCATGAGATGCCTTTGTGGACCCTTTTAAGTCTTCCTTCCTTAATGCTCCAGTGGAAGCCTCCTCCCTTTTTGTCCCAAAACTGAAAAACACATTGGCCAGGTGTGAGAAGGATGGCAAGACCCTGTCTGCCATGGGCATGTTTTTCCACCCCTCAATGTCCATACTCTAGGAACCAGAGGAGTAGAAAGATGTGGCACAAAACATTGCAGGGTCCTTTCTGTGACACACGTGGTAAGTTTACTCCCCCAGGCAGAGGGGTTAACTCATCCAAAAAGCACCCCTACAGGGGCAGAGGGGATCCACATAACCAGGGTTCCAGAGATTCATTCTCGGGACAACCCTATCAGTACTCCTGAGGAGCGTCCCAATTGCTTTCCTCTGGAAGCAGTCGGGGGACGTTTTTCTTTGCACCATTCTGCCTGGCTAACAATAACAATGGATTTATGGGTGCAATGGATTATAACCAGAGGATACCATGTCCCATTCATTCTCTACCCAAAGTCACTAAGTCGAATTCCTGATGTTCCACCCAGTCAAATGGAAACAGCAACACTAGAAATTCAAAAGCTGCTTCAAAAAAGAGTCATCCAAACAGTCCCATCAGACCAGATAGGATCCAGATTCTACTCAAGATTCTTTTTAGTGCCAAAAAAGACAGGGGACTGGAGACCAATTTTGGATCTCAGCATCCTAAACAAATTTGTCAAACAAGAGAAATTCCAGATGGTCATGGTTCAGTCTGTCCTTCCGTTCTTGGAGAAAGATGACTGGATGTGCTCAATAGATCTTCAGGATGCATATTACCACATAAAAATGGACAAACTCTCCAGAAGATTTCTTCACTTCTGGCTAGCAGCCAACCATTTACATTTCTGCATGCTGCCTTTTGGACTCTCTACAGCCCCCAGAGTGTTCAGCAAGTGCATGGCAGTAGTAACAGCTCACTTGAGACTACAAGGATTCTGGGTGTTTCCATATCTAGACAATTGGCTCCTTACTGCCCCCACCAAGCATCTACTGGAGATAGCACTTCACTATACTGTCAGACTAGCAGAATCTCTGGGAATCTCAATAAATTGGGGAAAGTGCAACCTGATCCCTTCTCAATCCTTGGAGTTTATCAGAGTGATTTTCAACATGAATGCTTGCCTAGTCTCTCTCCCAGACCACAGGTTACACAGGATAAGATCACAAATCCAGGTGATACTCTGTTGAAGCCTAGTCCCAGCTCGAACAGTCCTCCAACTCCTGGGCTCCATGGCAGCATCAATTACCATAGTGCCCTTGGTAAGACCACACATGAGGATTCTCCAGTGGCTCCTTCTAACACAATGGTACCCCTTACAACATCCCTTGTCCTTTCAAATACAGATAACTCAGAGATGCAAGCAGGACTTAATGTGGTGGATGAAGCCAGATGATCAACTATAGAGTCACTCTTTTTACCCACAACAGCCCAGGGCCACAGTGACCACAGACGCTTCCTGATAGGGTGGGGTGGCTTTACCTAGGGAAGATGGTCCAAGCTACTTGGTCAGATGTAGAGGCCCACCTGCATATCACTGTCCTAGAACTGAGGGCAGTGCTTCTAGTATTGCAAGCATTTCAATTCTCCCTTCCATCAGGGACAATTGTTATTCAATCAGACAACATGTCAGTAGTCTGGTACATCAACAAACAAGGGGGAACCAAGTCCTACCCATTGTGTCGAGAAGCTATGAAAATTTGGCAATGGGCAATAGCTTCCAAATGCTTTCTTATTGCAACCCATATTCCCAGGAGTTCCAACATGATTGCAGACAAGCTGAGCAGATATATCCTGCTGCCTCATGACTGGTCCTTCAGTCCTATTATTGTGGCAAAGATCTTCAACCGCTGCGGCCAGACTTACTGCGATCTATTCACCTCTCCAGCAAACCACAAATGCAGCAGCTACTTTGCCCTAATCCCCCTGCAGGGGGAGTCCCCGAGGGATGCTCTGATTCATGATTGGCCCACAGGACTTCTGTATGCTTTTCTTCCCTTTCCCCTGATTCCCCAAGTTCTAAAGAAAGCCCTTCATCTGAGAAGCAGAATAATCCAAATTTGCACCTTCCTGGCCTAGACAAATTTGGTTTCCCTTCCTCTGGCCTCACCTAGTATATCAACCTTGGATTCTGGATCCGACTCCAGAAATGATCTCACACCCACAAGCGTTGACTCACCCAAACATATCCAGTCTCAAGATGACGGCTTGGTTTCTCCACTTCCAGTAATTGCTAGGCAGAATAACCTTACCTACCCAGTGCATAATAATCTTCTGGCTTCACATAAACCATCCACCAGGAAAATCTATCTCAGCAAGTGGAAGAGGTTCCTTATTTGGTCATATCGCAGACAAATAGATCCTTGTTCAGCTCGGATACTGTAATTTTGGATTATCTATCAAGCCTTCCTCATGCAGGAGCAGCAGCCTCAACCATTCGAGTACACTTAGCTGCTATCTCGAACTTCCATAATGGTTTTCAAGATTTATTGCTAATCACCCATTGTCTCTGCAAAACTTTCCTAAAAGGGATCTTACATATCAGACCACCCTTCAGGGAACCCATTGAACCTTGGAATTTAACACTAGTACTACAATCCCTGACACGATCGCCCTTTGAACCTGCTTCCACTTGTGACCTAAGTTTCTGTCCTGGAAATCACTATTTTTAGTAGCAGTCACATCAGCCAGATACATTTCAGAACTTCAAGCTTTATGTATTAAACGATCTTACATGGTATTTTATAAAGACAGAATACCACTTGAACTAATCCTTCCTATCTACTCAAGGTTATTTCAGAATTGACAATTAATCAAACGATTGACCTACCAGTCTTTTTCCCCAACTACTCAAACAAAGAAGAATACTGTCTTCATTTGCTGGATGTACATAGAGAGCTACACTTTTACCTGGACAGAACAAAGTCAGTACGTGAATCAGACCAGTTATTTGTGTCCTATTCAGGCCCAAAATTAGGAAACCCTGTCTTCAAAATAACCTTGTCCAAGTAGTTGAGAAAGTGTATATCTTTGATTTACCATAGGTTCATAGGTTCATACTAGGCTATCTGCCCTGGGGCATTTATAAGCTTAGCCCAATTGTGTTTGGCTTACGCCACCCCTTGATTTGAGTATACTGTGCCCTTTTAAAGTTTAGTTTACTGTGCCTCTGTCTAATAGTGACACGGAAGTAATCCCCGGGACAAACCTACGATCCCCCATCCACTCATCAAGATTCTTCTTGAAGAGTGTCAGTGAGGTGCTCTGCCTAACATGAATTGGAATTCTATTCCAGAGTGAAGGGAGCCTCTGGGTTATGAATCTGTCCCTCCAGCATGTTCTAATTATTTCTGTGCTGAGGTTCAAGTCCCTCGAGCGTGTGGATCTAAGGAATTTAGATTTACTGAGGTGGAGCATGTCCATTAATTCTGGGTTGGACATAGCTTTATATGTCAGGCATAGATCGCCTCGAAGTAGGCGGTATGCAACTGAGTAGAGCTGGAGTTTTAACCGAGCAGCATATGGCATCTGTTTGAGTCCCTTGATCCTCCTGGTGAGGTACTTTTGGGGTCTTTCTAATTGCTGCAGGTGTCGGGTAAGGTACATCCCAAAGGGGGCATTGTATTCTATGATGGGCCTGATGAGGGATGAATAAAGGGGCACGATTACCTCTCTTGATCTAGATGTGAATCCTTTCATGATGAGGTGGGCTATGTAGAAGGTCTTTCTAACCACTTTGGCAATGTGGTTGCCAAAGGAGAGATTGCTATCAACTTGGGTATTTTATAAAGGACCAAAGGGGGAATTTTTTGTGTGTGTGTGTGTGTGTGTGTGTGTGTGTGTGTGTGTGTGTGTGTGTGTGTGTGTGTGTGTGTGTGTGTGTGTGAGACTAGAAACATTTTACTGCTTGTACTTTAATATTCATATCCATCATAGGAGCTTCTGTTATTTTTTTTTGTTTCGTCTCTTCCCACATATAATTTGCTGCCATAATAAAATAATTTTTAATCCAAATACCTAAATATGTTATCTTATCATGTCCCTGTCACTGCTGATATTGCGGAACCAAATCATGCGTGGGAGCACAGTCTACAGTCTATAGCCTTTGCTTTATTCATATATTTTATATTCTGAAAAAAAATGAAACTGTCTTAAAATGTTGAGCAACACTAAAATATCCTTGTTTGGATTTATAAAATACAAAATAATATAATCTATAAATAAGGCTAGTTTTTCTTCAGTACACTACCGGTTATATCCCTGATTTGTGAGGCCCTTATTTTCTTTGTCAGTGGCGGTAATTATAAGGCAGTTAACAAAGGATTAGGAGGATATCCCTGCCTGGTTCCTTTGTTTAAACCTAACTTATCAGATAGGAATCCAGCCTTCTTGATTCTTATCTCTGACCTTTTTGTATATCTTCCTAATTAACCCCATTATTCTGTCAGGAAACACAAATGCTGAGATTGCCATACTCATAAAATCCAAGCTAACTCTACTGAATGCCTTCTCTGTATCAAGATCCACCAACAATAACAGGGTCTTCCTGCACTCTGCTTCTCTTTGGATCATCATTCTTTTAATGTCATCAAATGCTTGCCTGCCCTCCACAAAATCATATGGATTCATATCTGTTAGGTTTGGCAACAACTTGGCCATTCTCTTAGCTATTGGAAACATAATTGCTTTATAATCATGGTTCAAAATTGAAACTGGTCTGTATGAAGTTGGATTTAAAGGGTCTTTGCTCTCTTTGGGTAATATAGTCACCACAGCTTTCCTCCAAGATGCTGATACCGCCCTTCCTTTTTAAATATTGTTAAACAAAAGCTTCCATATCTTTACCACATTTTCCCCTGCTAATTTTCAAATTTCCACAGAAATACTATCAGTTTCTGGAGACTTCCCTGTTGACTGAGTATACATCACCATTTTTATCTCATCTCCTCCCATATTATCTGTTAATTCTTGAGACTCATCTTTCTAAACCTTGGCAGAAGACTTCCATAAATGTTTCCTTTTTTGTGTCTTTGCTTGATTCCCACATTACTTTTATCTATACAGATTTTAATAGAATTTCTGAGATATCTCTAATACCTCTATAGGATCTCTGGTTATTTTTCCAGTCATATGTTACCTAAGCTTGGTAACACCCTGTCACAAAAGGAAATACTGCCAGCCCAGCTGCCTGGAATTTTGTAAATAATTCTATGTCATTTGTGAATATTGATATGATTCATGCAGAAGTGTGTGTAAAGTACTGAGCTTAAAGGATGTAACCATAGCATTCCCTGCTGGAAGAGAATAGAAATGTATATAAACTATGATAATTGTGTAAATGTATAAGTTTTAACAGTAGGAACTAGAACATATAGGGTTAACTTGTAAAACCTCAAGAAAATAGTTGAAATTAAATTGATTTTTATAATTGCTGGGCCATAAACAAAATGTGTTATCTCTCAGTTTTAGTGTAACAGGCGACACAATGTCTAGAGCTTCAAGTTGTTTGTATTGTCTTGAAAGAAAAATAATTGCTAGGATTGAGATGTGGAAGTGTTTTATTGCTTTATGACTTCCAACAGCTGCACAGCTCTGAGCAGAAGCCTTTGTGTATTTTCACAAGGAGATGTCAAATGCTAAAATGGGGTTCAGCTTGGGACCTAAAGTCAGGTGACAAAAAGTGATGTCATCCAAGCTAACCCAGTAGTAATATTTGATATTAATATAAGAAGTCTCTCAGAGAGAGACTGTGCATTTTGTATCTTGTCTTTGACCAAGAAATATCCACTCATCACCACCTTCTGCACTTGCGTTGCTGTAAGTAAGTTTTTAGGGCATAGTAATTCTCTTTTAGATTCAGATAAGAATATAGTAAAGCATAGCTTAGATTTTTTTAAATATATTTGAGACTGTCCTGCAATGTTGTTTTAAATATTTCCTGTGATTTTGAACTCTGATGTAACTGATTACTTACTGGGTATTGTCTTGTTCTTTACTATTTATTTATTATTAAATATATTTAAACCTAGCTTTGTGGCTGATATCTGTGAGAAATATGTAAGCTCTTAAAGTACTTGCATATGCATTTGGTGACACTGTACAGGCCACTCCTAAATAGCCTTACTCTTGGTCAGACTACCATTTGGATAATAGTAACATTACATAGTAGGATTGGACATCCTTTGTTAAGGGCCTTCAAGTAGCTGATAAAGAGTTGGCTGGTGGCAGCTGGAACTACCTTATAGTCTGGGCAGAAGGGGGCATAGCTAGTAAACCTCTGCCAGCCTTTCCCAGGTGTGTGTGTGTGTGTGTGTGTGTGTGTGTGTGTGTGTGTGTGTGTGTGTGTGTGTGTGTGTGTGTGTGTGCTCGCATGCGTGCTGGAGGTTTTGGCCACTCAGCTGAGATCTCAACCCTATAGCTGTGCCAGTGGGGAGCCTTATTGAGGATCTGGAGAAAGAGGGAGAAACCAGCCCCAGACTGACTGTGATGTCTGTGTGCTCTTATGGGAAATTGCACTTTTCTGTGTGTGTGTGTGTGTGTGTGTGTGTGTGTGTGTGTGTGTGTGTGTGTGTGTGTGTGTTGTGTGTGTGTGTGTGTGTGTGTGTGTGTGTGTGTGTGTGTGTGTGTGTGTGTGTACTTGTCATCCTCCCCGTGTGTACATTCCCCACTGTTGCCAGTGGTGAGGAATGAGACTCCTTGATTACTGGTCCAGCGCAGGAGCATCACACACCCCTCTATTTTCTATTGCTCTCGAGTTGTTATAAAAAAATACTTATTTAAAAGTGACCTTTCTAAGCTCATGCATAATACTCAAATTATCCCTTATTTTTCCTTTAGCACTCAACAATTGTTTCACCTCTTGTTCTGTAAGATTCCCCTTCATCTGCAATACTTTATTTTTTGTTCATCTCCTTAAATAATCCCTATGACTTCTTTCCCATATCAATCATTCTCTCTCAGTTATTTCATATTTTAAATTTTATTTTCATTTTTATCCCACTTCTTGGGATTTGTACATTCCTAGCAACTCCAGAATTGTTTTCACTACCCATTCCTTAAAATCTTCTCTGAAATAGTTATTGGATGTTTTTCAGAGCTGTCAAAGAAGTACCCATGCTGTTGTGAAATATAGTGTCTGTCCTGTGAAATTCATCATCTGATGTTGTTAATCTTCATTCATTCCTTACCGATGGGTGTCGATTCCATCTTCAGAACTCAGTTGGCCTTGTAACAAGCTCATGCCAGCCAAAAAACTACCGAGCTAAGCTTTTACCCACAATGCCCTTCCCCCTGTTACCCCAGATCTCGTTTGCCACGTTGCGGTAAAGCCATGTCAAGCCAGCTCTCAGCTAAGTACTTTAGAAATTTTCAAACTACTTATTGTTCTTCTGATATTTCTCTCACTTTTTCATTGTTATTTACCCACTGTACTCTTATTAGTGTGTTTATTGCTGTTACTGTGTTTCTTACCATTTTTTTAGGTAGTTTTTAATACCATCATAGGTACAGGCCTTTCCCTCTGCCCTTGAGGTAATGTTTCCCAAATACCATTGTTGGTATTTCCCTTTCCCTTCTTTCATTCTTCCTTCTCTTTCCAAAAAAAAAAATAGTCTTGTTAAAGCTATTGTGTTTGCTGTTGGCTGTGTTTTTTGTGATAGTTGTTTAGTTTACCATGTCAGAAAAGGAAGGAAGCTTCTGGCTTTAAACAATGCTACCAGTGTGGCCACAAAATGCCGAACTCAGACACCCATGTCTCTTGTGTGTACTGTCTGGATGTACCTCATCTTTCGCTTCAACCTCCTTGTTCAATTTGTAATGGGTTTAGCACCTGAACCATTAATGAATGAAAAAATAAGCTAATTCTGAAAGGTCTCATTAAGACACCCTTCTCAGAGGCTATCTCTGGGTTGGAGGGCTCATCCCCTCTCAGTAAAGAACATAGTAAATACCTCATTCTGTTCCTTCATCACCCTCAGGTGATAGAAAGCAGGAACCAAAACCAAAAATACCAAAACTGACTACTACAGCACCAAAACTGACTTCTATGTCTCCGTCTGTGGAACCGACTACTGTGTCATCATCAAAATCTGTATCTTCAGTGCCAGTTTCGGCATCGACCTTACTAAAGCCAGTCTTAGCTTTCCTGTTGCTATCTTCTTTATCTTCAGCCCCAGTATCATCCTCCTCAGCACCAGACTTGACCACGGCACCAAGCCTCCCTATAATCTCTATTCCAGGGTTTCCCACACCAGACACACCTTTGACATATGTCTCCACCCAAGAGAGTTTGGTGCCAATACACCACTCAGTCAGGACCCGATATTCACCCATGGGTGGACTCCTTTTTTGGGCAGAAATTCAGCCCATTCATGGAAAGACCTGACTCCTTGTCTGGGATATCGACTAGCTCGACCAGAATTTTGGAACTGGATGATGTGCATCTTGTGGATCAGCTGCTGATGGCGAGGGGGTTCCAAAACTCCCCTCCCAGTAGGAGTAGGCAGTCTTTCTCCACAGACTCCACCATATTCTACTCCTTTAACCTCGGTGCAGGTATTGAAGCCCCTGGAACCGACACCCTCATCGGATCTCATCACTTCTGTTCCACTGGTGGATCTGACAGTGGCTGCGGAGCTGATCCTTTGGCCAGCGGTTTATTTGGAACCGAGCCTTTCTCAAGATTATGACTGGACCGTGGGTTCTGTGGTTCCTAGGACAGCGCCGATTTTTTCTACAGTGCCATCTATGATTCCAGCAGTTCCTTTGGTACCGAGTCCTCTTGAGACTCTTTCCTTGGGGGCTTGCCCATTGGAGCGGGGTGTGACCCCTATTCTTCTCAGTTCCAGGCTCCCATCCCTCTTCGGGTGGACCAGCTTTCTGGGCGATAGAGACAGCCCTTGCCCCTGTAGGAAAACCACCGGTGCTGGAGCATCAGTTATGTCCTTCCTCTGAGCCACAGCTGACAAAAGCCACTGCTTCGGGATGTCAAGCACAAGACCCTCAGGATACCCTACCGCAGGGTGCCCCTTCTTTGGAGTCCTCTTCAGAAGCTCCCACTGAAGCGGTACCATATAAGAGGGCATGCAAGAGGAAGCATGTAGACTCACCTGAGGAGTCTCTCACGGAGGACAAGGACTACGATGAAGGGGAGGGGTCTCCATGGTCATCCCCTGATGATGTCTTGTTTGGAGACATACTTGAAATATTGAAACAGAGGGGTGACTGGAAGCCCACCAATCCCTCCTCTGAGGAGTCTGTGTTCCTGCAGGCCTTTCATGTTTGACCTTCTACCTTCTGGGTTACCCCACCTGCAGATGAGTTGGTTCTACTCATCATACAGTGTGCATGGAAGAGTCCTGATACCATTGAACTGATCACAATGAGGCTGGACAAAATTTTATCTCCTCCCGAAGAGCACCCACACTGGTCCAAGAGCCTTCCAGTAGACCCGATGGTGGTGGAGGAAGCCACAAAAAAGGAACTGGCCGAGGAGAGCCAGACTGCCCACCCCCCAAACAGGAAGTCTTTAGTGGTGGACAGGCTAGGGAAGTGAGTCTTTGCATCATTGACCTTTGCTGTTAGGTCTTTGAATTATATGGCACACTTCAGCAGACTTCAGAGAGCCCTAGTCACCGAACTCTCCGAAACCTTAGCAGGAGCTGTCTCTGATGAGGTTTGCGACAAAACTGCCTCACAGCTAGCTACCCTGGAATCAATTTCCAACTCCTCCATGCATCTGATTTCCCATGCCACTGAAGGAGCAGCCAGAGCGGTGGGTTCTGGTGTTGTCATGAGATGCCTTTGTGGACCCTTTTAAGTCTTCCTTCCTTAATGCTCCAGTGGAAGCCTCCTCCCTTTTTGTCCCAAAACTGAAAAACACATTGGCCAGGTGTGAGAAGGATGGCAAGACCCTGTCTGCCATGGGCATGTTTTTCCACCCCTCAATGTCCATACTCTAGGAACCAGAGGAGTAGAAAGATGTGGCACAAAACATTGCAGGGTCCTTTCTGTGACACACGTGGTAAGTTTACTCCCCCAGGCAGAGGGGTTAACTCATCCAAAAAGCACCCTACAGGGGCAGAGGGATCCACATAACCAGGGTTCCAGAGATTCATTCTCGGGACAACCCTATCAGTACTCCTGAGGAGCGTCCCAATTGCTTTCCTCTGGAAGCAGTCGGGGGACGTTTTTCTTTGCACCATTCTGCCTGGCTAACAATAACAATGGATTTATGGGTGCAATGGATTATAACCAGAGGATACCATGTCCCATTCATTCTCTACCCAAAGTCACTAAGTCGAATTCCTGATGTTCCACCCAGTCAAATGGAAACAGCAACACTAGAAATTCAAAAGCTGCTTCAAAAAAGAGTCATCCAAACAGTCCCATCAGACCAGATAGGATCCAGATTCTACTCAAGATTCTTTTTAGTGCCAAAAAAGACAGGGGACTGGAGACCAATTTTGGATCTCAGCATCCTAAACAAATTTGTCAAACAAGAGAAATTCCAGATGGTCATGGTTCAGTCTGTCCTTCCGTTCTTGGAGAAAGATGACTGGATGTGCTCAATAGATCTTCAGGATGCATATTATCACATAAAAATGGACAAACTCTCCAGAAGATTTCTTCACTTCTGGCTAGCAGCCAACCATTTACATTTCTGCATGCTGCCTTTCGGACTCTCTACAGCCCCCAGAGTGTTCAACAAGTGCATGGCAGTAGTAACAGCTCACTTGAGACTACAAGGATTCTGGGTGTTTCCATATCAAGACAATTGGCTCCTTACTGCCCCCACCAAGCATCTACTGGAGATAGCACTTCACTATACTGTCAGACTAGCAGAATCTCTGGGAATCTCAATAAATTGGGGAAAGTGCAACCTGATCCCTTCTCAATCCTTGGAGTTTATCAGAGTGATTTTCAACATGAATGCTTGCCTAGTCTCTCTCCCAGACCACAGGTTACACAGGATAAGATCACAAATCCAGGTGATACTCTGTTGAAGCCTAGTCCCAGCTCGAACAGTCCTCCAACTCCTGGGCTCCATGGCAGCATCAATTACCATAGTGCCCTTGGTAAGACCACACATGAGGATTCTCCAGTGGCTCCTTCTAACACAATGGTACCCCTTACAACATCCCTTGTCCTTTCAAATACAGATAACTCAGAGATGCAAGCAGGACTTAATGTGGTGGATGAAGCCAGATGATCAACTATAGAGTCACTCTTTTTACCCACAACAGCCCAGGGCCACAGTGACCACAGACGCTTCCCTGATAGGGTGGGGTGGCTTTACCTAGGGAAGATGGTCCAAGCTACTTGGTCAGATGTAGAGGCCCACCTGCATATCACTGTCCTAGAACTGAGGGCAGTGCTTCTAGTATTGCAAGCATTTCAATTCTCCCTTCCATCAGGGACAATTGTTATTCAATCAGACAACATGTCAGTAGTCTGGTACATCAACAAACAAGGGGGAACCAAGTCCTACCCATTGTGTCGAGAAGCTATGAAAATTTGGCAATGGGCAATAGCTTCCAAATGCTTTCTTATTGCAACCCATATTCCCAGGAGTTCCAACATGATTGCAGACAAGCTGAGCAGATATATCCTGCTGCCTCATGACTGGTCCTTCAGTCCTATTATTGTGGCAAAGATCTTCAACCGCTGCGGCCAGACTTACTGCGATCTATTCACCTCTCCAGCAAACCACAAATGCAGCAGCTACTTTGCCCTAATCCCCCTGCAGGGGGAGTCCCCGAGGGATGCTCTGATTCATGATTGGCCCACAGGACTTCTGTATGCTTTTCTTCCCTTTCCCCTGATTCCCCAAGTTCTAAAGAAAGCCCTTCATCTGAGAAGCAGAATAATCCAAATTTGCACCTTCCTGGCCTAGACAAATTTGGTTTCCCTTCCTCTGGCCTCACCTAGTATATCAACCTTGGATTCTGGATCCGACTCCAGAAATGATCTCACACCCACAAGCGTTGACTCACCCAAACATATCCAGTCTCAAGATGACGGCTTGGTTTCTCCACTTCCAGTAATTGCTAGGCAGAATAACCTTACCTACCCAGTGCATAATAATCTTCTGGCTTCACATAAACCATCCACCAGGAAAATCTATCTCAGCAAGTGGAAGAGGTTCCTTATTTGGTCATATCGCAGACAAATAGATCCTTGTTCAGCTCCGGATACTGTAATTTTGGATTATCTATCAAGCCTTCCTCATGCAGGAGCAGCAGCCTCAACCATTCGAGTACACTTAGCTGCTATCTCGAACTTCCATAATGGTTTTCAAGATTTATTGCTAATCACCCATTGTCTCTGCAAAACTTTCCTAAAAGGGATCTTACATATCAGACCACCCTTCAGGGAACCCATTGAACCTTGGAATTTAACACTAGTACTACAATCCCTGACACGATCGCCCTTTGAACCTGCTTCCACTTGTGACCTAAGTTTCTGTCCTGGAAATCACTATTTTTAGTAGCAGTCACATCAGCCAGATACATTTCAGAACTTCAAGCTTTATGTATTAAACGATCTTACATGGTATTTTATAAAGACAGAATACCACTTCGAACTAATCCTTCCTATCTACTCAAGGTTATTTCAGAATTGACAATTAATCAAACGATTGACCTACCAGTCTTTTTCCCCAACTACTCAAACAAAGAAGAATACTGTCTTCATTTGCTGGATGTACATAGAGAGCTACACTTTTACCTGGACAGAACAAAGTCAGTACGTAAATCAGACCAGTTATTTGTGTCCTATTCAGGCCCAAAATTAGGAAACCCTGTCTTCAAAATAACCTTGTCCAAGTAGTTGAGAAAGTGTATATCTTTGATTTACCATAGGTTCATAGGTTCATACTAGGCTATCTGCCCTGGGGCATTTATAAGCTTAGCCCAATTGTGTTTGGCTTACGCCACCCCTTGATTTGAGTATACTGTGCCCTTTTTAAAGTTTAGTTTACTGTGCCTCTGTCTAATAGTGACACGGAAGTAATCCCCGGGACAAACCTACGATCCCCCATCCACTCATCAAGATTCTTCTTGAAGAGTGTCAGTGAGGTGCTCTGCCTAACATGAATTGGAATTCTATTCCAGAGTGAAGGGAGCCTCTGGGTTATGAATCTGTCCCTCCAGCATGTTCTAATTATTTCTGTGCTGAGGTTCAAGTCCCTCGAGCGTGTGGATCTAAGGAATTTAGATTTACTGAGGTGGAGCATGTCCATTAATTCTGGGTTGGACATAGCTTTATATGTCAGGCATAGATCGCCTCGAAGTAGGCGGTATGCAACTGAGTAGAGCTGGAGTTTTTTTAACCGAGCAGCATATGGCATCTGTTTGAGTCCCTTGATCCTCCTGGTGAGGTACTTTTGGGGTCTTTCTAATTGCTGCAGGTGTCGGGTAAGGTACATCCCAAAGGGGGCATTGTATTCTATGATGGGCCTGATGAGGGATGAATAAAGGGGCACGATTACCTCTCTTGATCTAGATGTGAATCCTTTCATGATGAGGTGGGCTATGTAGAAGGTCTTTCTAACCACTTTGGCAATGTGGTTGCCAAAGGAGAGATTGCTATCAACTTGGGTCCTCAGATCCCTAATTACTTTCTCTGTACTTAATGGGTTACCACCTATGTGATAATTTGTGGGCACATTGTTTTTGCCAAAGGGTATGACTATACACATTTTGGCATTTAGCTTTAGACCATGGCTCTGGTACCAGTTATCCGTCTCTGCGAGACCTTTTTGAAAGATGTTCGTGTCAGCTGGAGAGTCGATTATGGCACCCAGTTTGCAGTCATCTGCAAACTTGGTGAGCCATAGTCCTCCCACATTGGCCTGTACCTCAGAAAAGTAAATACCGAACAAGAGAGGTCCCAGGACAGAACCTTGTGGGACGCCACTTGTGACCGGTTTCGAGTCTGACATGGCTCCAGCAACTCTGACTCTGTGGGTTCTGTCTTTGAGCCAGTTTGCGACCCATCTTGTGACATAGGGGTTTATATTTAGGCTGGATAGCTTATCTATGATGCCCGAGTGGGGTATTGTGTCAAATGCCTTTGCGAGATCCAGATAGGCTGTGTGGACTACCTTCCCTTCATCTATGGCCTTGGTGACTGTTTCGAAGAAGTCGACCAGGTTCAAAAGGCAGGATCTGCCCTTGACGAAGCCAAATTGGGTAGGATCTAGTGTCTGTAGGTCCCCAATGTCTTTGTTTATGAGTTCCATGATGATCCTCTCCATAGCCTTGCAGACTAGGCTAGTCAGGCTTATGGGGTGATAGTTTCCAGGGTCCGCAGAAGCACCACCTTGTGGAGTGGGACCACTGTTGCTGTACGCCATTCTTTGGGCACATATCCTGTAGTGAGGCTGAGACTGTACAGCAGTTTTACTTGAGGGATTAGTTCTTCTTGGAGTTCATGTAGGACGCAACCCGGGATTCCATCTGGTCCCATGGAAGCAGTGTTTTTTGCTTTGGAGAGGGCGGCCTTCACCTGAGCATCAGAGATGTTTGGGAGGCTGCACTCTGCCGGGATAGATACTTGCTCTTTTGGGGGGTGGGGGTGGAGAAGTTTGCACTGAACCTGTCTGCCAGGATATTGGCGATGTCTGTGGGTTCAGTGTATTTTTTGTCGCTTAGAATCAACTCAGAACAAGTCTGGGAGTTGCATCCCAGGTTCCTAACATAACTGAAAATAGCCTTATGATTGTCTTTAGTGTCCTGTGCAATTTTTCTCTCAAAGCTGGCCTTGGAGGATTTTATGAGGGATCGTAATTTTTTGCTAGTACTGATCAGAGATGCCTTCCCTTTTAGGGATTTTGCTCTATCATGTAGTAGCTTCCTCCTTCTGTTGTACAGTTTATTTATGGCTGGGGTCCACCAGACTGGAGGCCTGCCTTTGGATGATTGGGTCTTGATTTTGTTTGGGATAGCATGATCCATGCATTCCTGGAGATGTCCGTAGAATGCATTTATATAGGATTCTGCAGTTTGGGCCGTAGTTTCCACTGGCCCTGGGGCCTTGAAGGATTCCACTTCGGTTTTGAGAAATGCGAAGTTCACTTTTGAGAAGTTTTTCACTGTGGGTTTCTGGGCTGTAGGTAGGGTCGGGATGTGGATATCCAGTGAAATTAATTTATGGGCTGATCTTACCAATGAGGGATATACTTCTGGTATGGAGCATAGAGTCCCCATGTTGGTAATGATCAGGTCTAGTATGTTTTCCCCTCTTGTGGGAGTGGTGACTAGTTGTTCCATAGCATTTGAGTTTATAAATTCCAGGAACCTTTGGGCTAAGGTGCTGGGGCTTGAGTAATGCTCCCAGTCTATGTTTGGGTAGTTGAAGTCACCCAATATAATGGTGTTCGGAGAGATCTTCATGTTCTCCAACGTTTTCAGGAAAGCCGAGTGGGATTCCTGACTTTGAGAGGATGGTCTGTAGGATGCTATAAACTGAAAAGCAGTCTTGCCCACTGTCAGTTGCATATGGATGGTCTCCAATACTTCGTGCAATGCCACTGACCTGGAGGTGTGGATATCCTTGATAAATATGGAAACTCCCCCTCCTTTTGTGGTTCGGTGCGGGTTTGGGGGCCGAAAAGCATGATATGAGGTATAACCTGGTAGTGCTGGGGTGCTCTCTGGAGCCTTGAACCAGGTTTCTGTCACTGCACAGATATCGATGTTCTCCATACTGAGGAGAGCTTCGAGTGCATGCATCTTGAGGTTAAGACTTCTGGCGTTTAGCAGCATTGCCCTTAATTTCTTGTTCCTTGTGCTGTCTATGGAGGTGGGTTTGACTTTTGAGCCTTGCCTAAAAAAAGGCACTATGGGGGTGGCAAGAGCCTTTGCCAATATCTGAAAGCCCAGGGGTGACAGGTGCAAGCCGTCCCTAGCGAAGCAACGTGGCTTGTCGAGCATGTCATCCCAGGCTGACAGACACTGGATCCCCTTTGAATGACATCAAAATTTTAGCCAATTGTTAAAGTCGATCATTTTGTCTTTATACTGTGGCATCATTCTAGGTGAGGGTAAGATGCTTCTCAAGGTCAGGGTCATACCGGCCTGGGCTACATGATCAGAGAGCTCCTCTATGTCTCTTTTCATGTAGTCGAGGGAGGTACGTCTCAGGTCATTCACGCCAGCATGTACAATGACTGAGTCATATCTGTTGGAGTGACCTGAGTGCTTGCGTTATGTGGCGGATCCTAGCGCCCGACAGGCAGCTCACTGTGACCTTCTCTTTATTCAGCCTGGTAAGCGGGACGTCAGTGTGTCTGACAATAGAGTCACCTATTACAAGAGTATCAGGTGTGTTATTCAGCCTTAAGGGCTGTGACTGCTTGGCACACTGACTTTGTGTGCTAGGTGTTGTACGTGTTTTGTTTTGGGGTAGCGTTTGCTTGGATGTCTGCTTTGGAGGTCTCTGTTGCTTAGGTAGATTTTTATTTAGAGCCTCCGAGTATGTTTTTGTGTTTTTGTGTGTTTGGTTTGCTGTTGTGGTGGGACTATGTGATACTGGAATTGTGTTGTGTGAGGTTACCTTCTTCTCCTGACTGGTTACACCAGTTTTGAGATGAGAGAGCTCAGCCTCCAGTTTGGCTATATGGTTGCATCTCTCACATATATTTGAACCTGTTTGGAGGAGGAGAGGGTTGTCCGTGTACATGAGACAGTTGTAACATTGCCTCAAAATTCCCAGATTCACCAGCTGGACTGGAGAGGAAACCATTGACTGACCTTTGGACATGCTAGAGTAATATAGGGAACTGAATTAAAATGGACCAATAGGGGACAAGGTAATTGTAGAGAGTATAAGAGTAAGTAGTGCTTATGGTTTATTAGTGCTAACTTGTAAAATTTCTTATTTAGACCAGTGAGGGGCCTTAGAATGAGAATATGGTGTTTAATTTGAGAGCTAGAGCAGTTCTAAGGGAAAAAGTGAAGAGCAGACTTTGTGGAGCCAGGAATAGTTTAAACCCAATTAGGCGGCGCTGCCCGATGTTGCAACACGCAAAACCGCGCAAAACAGGGTTTTAAGAGAGGGAGATCAAGGAGTTAGGAATTGACCCAAAATGGCCAATAAAACTACAGTTTCAAGGCAGTAACCACTCCCACAGGGGCAGGCAGGCTGCTCAATGTTTATCACTGCCACTGATGAACACAGAGACTTCCCTTTAGCCCAAGCAAACAATGGCCTCCAAGAAACTTACAAACAGTTCAGAACAGCAAATCTGTAACTGAACTTTTTTAAATCTCCAAAAAGTGGGAAAAAAGCAAGATTTTTTTGTTTTTTTGTTTTTTTAAGGAAATCAGAGGTTCACAAGTATCAACAAGTTAGAACAGTGCAGTAAATGACCCCACACTTGAGTGCTAGGCCAGAGACAGATAAAATGTAAGTTTTAAGAAAAAAAACGATTTTAAAAATAAGTGCAGGCAGGAAATTCAGTAATCAGCTCTAGGTTGTGTTCTAAATACAGTTACCAACACAGAAATCAATTTTAACAAGCCAGAAAATGCTCAAAAGTAGGCGGCAATGCAGAAAAACTTAATAATCTGAAGCAAAATACTTAAAATCTCAAAAGTGGCTCCTTTCTTCTCTCAGCGTTTTCTCCTCTTGGTGGGTGCTTCACCAACAGCCAACAGGTCCAAAAAGACGCCAAAACCAGGAGGCAATCAGGTTTTAAGAGAGGGAGATCAAGGAGTTAGGAATTGACCCAAAATGGCCAATAAAACTACAGTTTCAAGGCAGTAACCACTCCCACAGGGGCAGGCAGGCTGCTCAATGTTTATCACTGCCACTGATGAACACAGAGACTTCCCTTTAGCCCAAGCAAACAATGGCCTCCAAGAAACTTACAAACAGTTCAGAACAGCAAATCTGTAACTAAACTTTTTTAAATCTCAGAAAAGTGGGAAAAAAGGGAATAAAACTTCTCTACCGTGCAAAGTCAGAGCACATTCCACCAAGTCAGTAGCAACTTCTGTGGCTTTTCATGCAAAGGCTTCATTGACTGATATTTGTGCAGCTGCAACTTGGGCTACCCCACATACCTTTGCCACTCATTTCAAATTAAATTTGGCCTCCAGGGGGAGAGCGTCCTTTGGTTCAATGGTACTCAGGAATATTCTTCCATAAGGGGCTCCCATGACTAAAGGTAGCTAGGGACTCTGTCCCATCAGTAAGGAATGAATGAAGATAAACAACATCAGATAAAGAAGTTATGTCTTACCATAACATTCCATCTGTGTTGTTCATCTTCATTCATTCATTATGTCCCACCCACCTTCCCCCTCCAGAGGCTCCTGGGTGATTGGATTGGGTCCTACTCCTGAGTTAGGGTTTCTGCTCAAAGAAAGCCTCTCCTTTACTTATGATCTGCAAACTCGATCTGAGGTAAAAGGGGGAAGGCCGTTGTGGGTAAAAGCTTAGTTCAAGAGTTTTTTGGCTTGCATGAGCTTGTTACAAGGCTGACAGAACCAACAACCATCAGTAATGAAGGAATGAAGATGAACAATACAGATGGAATGTTATGGTAAGACATAACTTCTTTTTTGAGCCTTTCCTGACTAGGAAGAGGGAAGGGGGTGCAGCTTATTTTGTGTGTTAGTAGAAGCTTAGCGGTTATCTAGTTATATGAAACACGGTAAAGTGTCAAATAGTCTCTTTGCATTCTGATAAAGTTATACTTTTCTTTTAAGACTCCAAATAAAGCTTCATCAAATTTTACTTTCAGACTGCACAGTACTGTAGACAAAACCGGGTAATATGGTAGACATATAGAGACCATGACAGGGGCTAATGGTATCACTGTTTTAAAGATATACTCACATGGCTCTATTTTAAAATGCTGACTTAGCATTACGTCAACATTTAAATGATCATGTCCAGAGCAATGCAGCACAATGCTGATGTCCCAAAAAAAAAAAAAACAAAATACTAAAACATCTCACAGTGGCAGTAAGTGGTTGTGCAAGATCGGGGTTCAGTGGTTATTGGGTTTTGCCCTTTTTCAGCTATAGTGTGATCATAGAGTTGGTATATATAATTAGCAGGGGTGTGGGGGTGAAGAGGGGTTTGCCTCCTGGAAAAAATATGTGTGTGATATTTTGAGGTTTCAGTGTTGTGGAGCATCAACATTATATTGTGGTGATGATCTGGGTGCATTCATTTAAACATTGACATAATGGAAAATCAACATTCTAAAACAGATCCCTGCATATATATTTTTTCAGAAAAAAACAACAAATATCTTTCTATTGAAGTAAATTAAACCACATTGCATAGCGCATTGCAAACTGATAACATTTTGTATATCCAAGTGTATTCAAATATATTGTTCAAATATTTCTATTAATTCAGTAGCACATTTTTTACACAGACACATCTCACACACTTTTTTAGTACAATAGCAACAGTAGGAAAATACCATTCAGATGCTTCAGCACTTTAAATTGTCTCAGTAACTAGTTGGCTTTTTGAACAATCTTACAAACTGTAAATATTAAGCAATTCCATGGTCTTTAAAATGCTGATATACTCAGAACTCCAGCTAGTAACATGTCTCTAGACAGTCTGTCTGTCTGGATGTTTTCAATCTTACTGAGCAGATCACCTCATCTGTTTGTAGTAATGCCTCTTGGGACAACTCTTAAAACTATTAGTCTGCACACTTCTCTGACTTAGGCAGAAACATATTTTCTTTAGTAGCACATTCACTGAGACATAATTATTTTGAAAAAAATGCTTCTGGTTTCTTCTTAGCAGTGTCCCATCTACACAATGGATGCCAGATGATGTTGGCTATTTGCACTGCTTTACATCACCTCATGGTTGCTTTTACATAGAACACTGCTGTTTGCTTAGTCTGTCTTGTCTTAACAAAGGCAAGTATATCGCATGCTGATTATAATAATTTTGTCTAGGCTGGTTTTGTTATAGTCTCTCTTGTACTTAACTCAGATTCTCAGAAAAGAATAAGAAAGTAAATGTAGGAATTCTAAATGTTTTCTACAATCCATCAGTAAATAAACTGAGGATAGATGTATATCTCACAAAAGAGTATTGCAAAATAAGTCACATGTGAGTCTATACTTCCCTTATGCTTTGTTGACACTAAACTCTTGAAGCTTCCCTGGATGAAACAAAGTGGAAGAAGCTTCAACTCAATGAAAACAATACATTTTTTGTTGCATGGTGACAAGTCCCCATATCACCCATATGGGAGGTTTCATCTCCACACACACCTTAACTGGTTTAAATCACTGTCAACAGAGAAATAGAAACTGCATTGACTTCTTACAGAGAAAACAATCATAGAATTCCAAATTAGGGGGAAAAGACTCAGACCTATCTTCTTTACACTCAACCATGTATAGGGAAGCTATGAGTCTACATAGCTGTCATTGTTAGTGATCTGTGATTTACTAATGTTTTTGACAGTTTGTACAACCTTCTTAACTTAACCATTGCATTCTATACACTGAGGACTAGAAGTCAAATGCTGAAACTGTATTATGCTGAAAAAAATATTTTGAACTCCATATCTGTGTATTGTGGACCATTATCTGATATAATCAGATCTGGAGTTATTCTGTGTTGATCACACCTTTTCTGTATTATCAGTTAATTTCCCAACTTTAGGAAACTTTGAACATTAGACAGCAGAGGTCAGTCTTCCTAGTGAAATAAGCCTTTTGTGAATTTGTTCCACTGTGTTTCTGGAATGAATAAGAAGTCATCCCTTTTCTTGAATTATTCTTGTTTTAAATATTACACACATTACAGTGCTCAACCTTTTCACTTGCACTAATATTCCTAGATAAAATAACACTTCACAGTTTCAGACTGTGATTCATGTATTCTTGCCACCTTTTCATTCTTTAAATGATTAGGCACTAATAATTTACCAGTATTAAACATAAAGACTTGTATGCAGCTAATCTACTCTTTAAGTGAAAAGTATGACTGTATTTTCTTTCTTGTGGCAGGACACCCTCTCATTACCACTTCCAAAGAATGTGCATCTCAGGATTACCTTCAGCACACTGATGCAACTCGTTAAACATTTTTTTCAGTCACAGACAACTGTGGTATCAGGCACTTAATTTATGTTTTCTCACCAAGCAGATATTGCTGCAGAGTCAGGTATGACTCATTTAACATATATTCTATATGCTGGTCTTTTTCTGTCTTATACTTCACATCTAAACCATAATTCTGTAAACACATCATTTTAACACTCTCAGTAGTGCCTTTTGCAGTGGTACCATGTAAGTATTCTGTAATGGTTTAGCTGTTTCCATTAATACTTTGTCTCCACATATAGTCATGGATCTTTTTACAACCATATACTTTGTCAAGCAGCTGTTTTTAATATGAGCATATCTTTTTTGATAGGATGGGAGTGGACCTAAAACAACTGATGTCTTCTTGCAGAATTCACAATTTCGGTTCTGATTTGTCATTCACTTCTAAGATTACTGACTTATTTTCAGTAAAATAGGTAATTGTAGGTGCTACTTTTTAGAATTATGTCTATTAGTTTTAAATTTTGCACCACAGACAATATTTATATTTGACTAATTGAAAAGAAATCATAAATAATCACCTCACTTAATCAATCTCATCCCCTTACCTCTAAGTGGATAGAAAAACAAAACAAAATAAAACAAAACAAGTAATCTAGCACATTCATTTACTTCCAAAGATTCACACTGCAGAAACTGATTAAAGTTTTTTTTTCAATATTGATAAAGGGAATTCACTACCTGGAGCAATATGTTGGTTCCAGACTTAAAGAATTACTCCCTTAGTTGCTAGACTTGCTACATTTACCAGTTCACTGATTCTTGTTGGAACATAGTTAAAAACTAACAAGCAAACAAGAATTCATACATCATAGATAAAGGGTATAGGATAATTTGCATATGAAACAAATAAATCACAATTGTCACCCACTAAGGTTGGGTGCAGGGAAAATCCTACTAGATGTTTTTCCATAATCCAAATAATCTTATCTATGCTAGCATTGTTTATGCTGATATGCACAGCATAATGTTTGAGAAGATAAGTAGACCCTATGGAATATTTTTCATTCAATAACTGTGTTCCTTATATGGTTTTTAATACTGGTGAATATTGTTTCCATAACTGATGTAAATCACTGCATTCAATACGGCACCTTGACTCATAATTTTAATTTTCTGAATTCGTTTGAAGGGCTCCAGAGTCTTATGGTTGTATTAGTTTATATAAATTTGCCAAAATGTTCCTCTTTTCAGAAGTTTCAGATATCAGAGTGACATTTAAATAAAAAAAGAGAGCTCCTTAATCTTTTTCTGAACAAGGTTAACCATAAAAATGAAAATGTATGTATTCGTTTAACTTAAGAATGCTCAATATGGAAACATTTCTAGAGAAATCATTTCTAACATTCAGTCTGTTGTCAGGACTCCACTTAACCAACATGGGAGGAAATAAAGTTAAAGTAATTAAAAATACCAGGGAAAATGTATTTTTAGAATTAACAGTTTATTCTTCTTCTTGATGAGTTCCTTAAAATATTTAAATACAAGTCCTGGGATTTACCAGTGCCATAAGATTCCCACCAGATCAAGAATTTTAATTGTCAAGCAGAATTACAAATATAAAGACAATTAAACCTATTATGCTATTCAATCTATAAAAAATTACCACATTTGTAAAAAAGAGGATATCAGTGTCAGATCTTTTATATTATAAACAAAGTTTGGGCTGGATCTCATCATAACTTCCTATGGGATCATATGCATCCTCATCTCCAAAATACTTTGACCACAATATTTGGATTTTGTTATGTCAAAGTAGACCTGGATGAAGTAATGTGGATACATTTTATTTTAAAATAATTTACTTTTCCAGCAAAAATAAAGATGTAAACAAAACCAAGAATTAGTCATTCCCAACATTTCTAAACAAGTTTTGTTTAACTGAAGAAGAAATAATATATTCAGTATGAAGAGAAAAAAATTCATCCTAAAAACTTGAATCTATGTTCTCCCTTAATGTTATCTGGGACCTTAGATTCTCTCTGTAATCTGTTTAGAGGCAGCATTTACTGTAGTTTAAGTAATACATTCAATATTGAAAAGTAAATTGATACAGTCATTTACATTAAATCATCAGCATATTCTATCACCATAAAATAGGGTTCCTTAATATCCTTAGGCACTGTATTGTTATCTTGCACAATGGAATTATTTTTGCATTAACAGCAAAAAGAAAAAGAGTTGAAAAAACTGAGCATTTTTTCAGATTTATATATCGGTTTGAATTATTTACAGTCAACTAATATTTAGTTGGAAAAACATAATACTATTATTAATTACTGATTATGTAAGACTAATATAATTAAGAATATAATTGCATACTACTGTTACTTTTACAGTACATAATAATTGCATACAGCATTTGACCCACAACGGACTATACTGGAAAGGTAACCTTATCTTCTATAATCGAGGATAGATTCATTCAAATATTTTGCAATAATTTTATTGTCAACATTCAAGGTTGATTAGAGGTCTCCTAGTGTAAATCAGAAACTGAGAAGAAGGGCCACTGAAACTGACAGCTTGGGTAATATTCAGTCAAAGGCCAGTGATTAAACTACCTAGATGGCAGCAAATTAGGAATTTGGAGAATCTTACAGAAAATCAACCAGGAAAGGAGATGAGAAGAAAAAATTCTGGTTGGTAGGAATCATCCAGCTGTTAAGCAAAAAGCAGTTCACACTTCAGCTTTTTCATGAGAAATGGAAAAAGAAATCAAATGCACTCAGAGGTATTTGAAATGAAAGAAAGACTAAAGGCATATATCAACTGAAATAACCAGAGGCTGGAAAAATAAAAGTTTTAACTATCTGTTCAGATGAGCTGATAAAACTGTAAAAGTGAGAAGGTCAAATAAAAAAGACATATTTTAGTTGAAAACTTTATACATCACTTATAATCTATCCACTCATTGTCACTCAAACATTACATAACTCATTCAAATCCTGCCTTCTTTTAAACCTCACTCCCCTTCCAAAGTGTTATTCTGCAAGTATTGTTCTCACAATTCTCATTTCCAGTTGTTTTATCTCTATTACTATATTCACTACTTCTAATAGAGTTGGTCTATACTTTGATTTCCATTTTCTAGCAAATGCTTATTTGGCAGCCACCATAAATATACTCAGCAAGGATTTATTATGTCTAGGCAATTCAGATTCTGTAGCATAGCTCGAAAAAAAATTTCCTTAACTATATCAAATTTGCTCAACCAGTTTTTTTCTGACAATGTAGTCTACAGGAAATTTTTGAAGTCTGCTAACTCATTACACTCCCAAAAATATATATTCTCAGTTACCTTTTTCTTACCATCACACGTCCAACATTTGCTATTTACCTGAGGAAAAAAATGTTCGAGTCTTGTTGGGGTATAAAAATATTTGTGTAAATACTTGAAAGCAAATATCCTAAATCTTCTAGAATTTGTTGGATATTTGGGAGACATACATATACCCCCATTGTTTCTTTGTGAATTGTTTATCCAGTCTCTCTTCTCACTCCTTTCTAACCTCCTCTGATTGATTCCTATAGTTATCAAGCAATATTTTACATGCTGTACTAATTATCCCTTTTCTTAACAGCAAGTTTCTGTTCTACATTCTTCTAAAAACTCCAACAGTGCTGGTCTTTCACTTAGGATCCCCTATTTCTTTCTCTTTGCCTATATTCTGATATCAGTTCTTGATAGGGAAGGCAATCTCTAGCCTGCAGTCCAAATAAATGTTTGGCCTCTTCCCATTCTATTACCTTTCCCTTTCTAATTATTTGCTCCCAATACCTTGGTTCCTTTGCCAGTTTTATCTAATAAATTACAAACACCCCCCCTTTTATCTGTATCCCTACTTTCAGTCATCCCTATCGGCAAAATCTCTTTTCTCCATTCCCATGTTGGCTTAGTTCTTAGAATACTTTCTGCTACTTTAAGAATATAATATTCTGTGTGGTTATTATTATTGCCCTTAAGGACTGCATCCCAAATTCCAGTCTCTCCTCATTTCTTGGATTTCCCCTCTGTTTCATCACCATCTCTTTCCATTTTGAATTATAGATTTTTGCTTGTGCTGTGTATAGGAGCTTTAACTGAGTAGCTCTAAAATACCCCCTCAAATCAGGTAATACACATCACCTTGTTCTATTAGAAGAATCAGCTTATCCCACTTGACTCTTGCTGTCTTCCCCTCCAAGATAAAATCTTTCAGCTCTTTATTAATTGCTATCCACAACTTCTCTGGTTGGTAAAAGTATGCCTGGACTGTATATAAAACTAAGGGACTGAAAACATTTTAACTGCTCGTATCTTGCTATCAATACCTATAAATCTGAGCTTCCAATTCTCAGTTTTTGTATTATCTTTTGTTTTGTCTCTTCTCATGTATCCTTAGCTTCCACAACATAATCCTTTTTAATCCATACTCCTAAATGCTTCATTTTATCATGTCCCCATAAGTATAGGTATTGCTGAACCAATGTGTATGGGTACATAGTTTACAGCTATTGCCTTCATTAATTGTGTACCCTGAAAAGACTTAAAACTGTATAAAAATGTTCCACAATGCTGGCATATCCTTTTCTGGTTTTATCAGGTATAAAATAATATCATCTGCAAATAAAGCCAGCTTTCCTTGACTAACATACCAGTTATATCCTTGAATTTCTGAGTCTCTTATTTTCTTTGCCAAATGTTCTAAACATGACCGAAATAACAAATGGTAAAGAGGACACTCCTGCTTAGTTCCTCTGCTCAAACAGAACTTGTCAGGGAGGAACTCACCTACTTTTACTTTCGCCTCCAATCCCTCATATATCCTCCTAACCAACCTTATAATTTTATCAGCAATGCAAATGCTTCTACTGCCCTGCTCATAAAATCCCAGCTTACTCTGTCAAATGCTTTCTCTGCATCAAGACCCATCAACAACCATGGTGTTTTCTTACATTCTGCTTTCTTCTGGATTATCATTGTTCTGTCAATGTTGTCAAATGTTTGCTTCTCCTCCACAAAGCCACATTGATCCATATATATCAATTTTGGCATCACTTTTGCTATTGTTTTAGCCATTATAGACATAAACACTTCATAATAATAGTTTAGAATCAAAAGAGGCCTAAATGAAGATAGATCTGATGGATCTTTACCACCTTTAGGTATTACAGCCACCAATGTTTTCTTCCAGAATATTGGTACTTCTCCTCCTTTTAAAATATTGTTAAAATCTTCCTGGTCTTTATCAGTTTTTTCCTTCCTAACTTCCAAACTTCCACAGGAATACCATCTACTTCTGAGGATTTTCCTGTAGATTGGTTATACATCACCATTTTTATCTCATCTCCTCCTGTTCTGTTAGTAATCAAGCCTCATCTACCCCTAACATTGGCACATTTAATTCTTCCATAAACATTTCTATTTGTACCTTTTCTTGATTTCCATATTTCTCTGTTTTACAAGATTTTCATAAATTTTTTGAAATATTTTTCATACCTCTACATGATCTCTGGTTATCTTCCTTGTTATAGGCTCCCTAAGCTTGGCAACAAGCCTTTCTACTTTCTGTTGCATGAATCATTGTGCTAAAAGAGTTTGTGCTCTGGGTTATTAACAAAAAATAGTTGCTTAACAGCAGTCTTTCTAAGTTCATGCATATTATCAGGGTAATCCCTTGTTTTTTGTTTAGCATTCTGCAATTCCACCTCTTTTTGTTCTTTGAGATTCCCCCTGTTCTGCAATACTTTAACCTTTGTCAGTCCCTCTAATTAATTCTTTTTAAGTCTTACCCGTATCCCTCTTTCATTTCTACCCTTTTTTTCAATTCTACTTTAATTTTATCCTACTCCCTAGCTATATTTTCGGAAGAAATGTTTACTTTCCCTAATAACTTCCAAATAATTTCCACTACCCATTCCATAAATTCCTCTCTTTTTAACAGATAGGTGGGAAAGCGCCAGTGTCTCATTTTACTTATTTATTATGTATTTTTATTTTAGTTATTATTGGTTTGTGATCTGAAATACCTTTCAATTAAATGCACATGTCCCTGTGAAATATAAATTCTGTCTAGCCTAGCCCAGTTTTTGTACCTTGGGAAATAAAATGTAAATTCATTCAGAACTCCTACTAATAAATTCACATCTTCCATGCCAAATATTTTCATAAATTTCTTCAAAAATCTATCTTCTTTTGTTATATTTTCCCTTCTGGGCCCCCCCAGATACATCCTCATTGCTGCAAATGAAATTACAGTGTCCAGCTATAAGTCATATTCCCTAATGAAAGGTGATCATTTCTCCCAGAATTTTCTTAAGCTCCATTATATTAGTTTTAGGTGGAATATAAATACATACCAGTGTAATCCTCCTCCCTTGCCAGTAGCCCTTAGTACTACAAATCTACCATTATTATCTTTTTTTCTTCTATCACTATTGAAGCTTCTTTTGCAAGCAACAGAAGTACTTCCATTTTCCTTTGTTCCAGATATTCTGCTGAATAACCATCCTAAAATCCTTTCTTTATCAAATTCACATGCTCAGTTCTTTCCAAATGTGCACTCTGTATTTTTAATATGGCTCACTACATGTGTATTTCGCAAATAATTAAAGGAGAACTACACCCACAGACTCAAAAAACATGTTTTTTCATTATGGTTTGGTGTTTCCTACATTTTAACACTACTCTGGGACTATTAGAGGTTTTTAAATATTTTTATACTTAATTTCTGAGTCTGACTACATGGGGTCTGGCATTTTGAATTAATTCTGATTGTTTAGTCTGCCTCTAGGTATCCCAAAATCTAGTGCTCATCTGTAAAAATTTACATCATGCAAGCCTCTTTCTTCCTAAAGCTCCTTTCCCTGCATGCACTGCTGTCTTTCAGTCATTTAGTTTTATGTAACATTTCATGCCATTCAATGACTACTTAAAACACAAACAGTGCAAATGCCACAGAACAGACTTTCAAGGCGCTTTTTACTGCTGCTTCTTTTTAGAATGGTTAAACTGTATTTTTGTGAAGCCTTAATTGTACTACTTTGACTCATCTCCCATCCCACTTCACACCTAATTTCCCTAGCTGTCAAAGTGCTAAGGGTAATTTGAGTTGTTTCCTGCTGTGATTGACAGCTCTCAGCAGGAAACTTGACTCATGTTCTATTTCCTTGTTCTAGCCTTTTTATTTCTGTATGGGTAGGGGAAGGACCAGGGAGCTGTGACATCACAGCATGGGTGAGTTTTTAGGACAGTCATGGTGATGTCAGTTTGTGGAGGCAACTGGCCAGAAAACTACCTGTATTCAGTGGCCTTGATGACATCAGTGAATTGGAGACTGCAGCAAGGGCAGGATAAAAGTTTTTTGAAAGTGAAAACACCACAGTACAGTAAGGTACTGTTCTAGTGGGCAGAAACATCAGTTTAAAATATTTTAAATGCTGTGTTGTTGTTTATTCATAGCAGGGACAATAAATAGGCAGAAAAAGGACAGTGAAGTCAAGCATTTAATAATAGAATCCCATTGTTGTCCTTTAATTAATGCTTTGTAATCCCACATTTATTTGTCAATTTCCAAGTTGTTTTTTTTCTTCCTGTTGATCTCCATCTCCCAAACGCAGTATCTACTTCATTTCCAATGTACTCCCAGTTCTTCTAGTCAACTCTTGTGCTTTTTTTTACATCTCTTAAACATTTTCCTTTGAAACATTGGGAAAAACTTTCAGTGGCACAATCTCTGCATGGGCTTTATTATCAGAAGAACAAGAATCATCTTCTGTTTGAGAACTCAGTTTTTGTTGGGCAAACTTTTGTATTTCCTCTTTAGCATGTTCTGCATCAAAAAATAATTTTGACCCTCCAGGAAAGAATATTCTAAAAATAGTTGGATACAACAGCTTGAATCTCATGCCTGCTTCTCAACGTTTTCTGTTTAGTGGAATAAATTTACTCCTCTTCTGGCTAGTGTACAGTGAGTAGTCATTCTCCCCAAACACTCTACTGTCTCCCACTTTTAGTACTTTATCCTTCTGCCACTGTTTTGTCAGAATAAACTCTTTCTGCTGGTAGGATTGTATCACTTAACTATTAAAGGTCTGGTCGCTTTCTCATAGCCAGGTTTGGAGCATACACATAATGTGCCATTTCAATTAACAACTCCTGCTGTGAAATATTAGTCCATTTGCTTAGTTTTGCTTTCATAAAATGAATACAGTCTGTTCCTTTCAGCTTCTTTGGTACAGCAGGGAATCTCAGGGTTTCCCTATGTGCTCTGTCCTCAATTATTTTTTGAAACTTCTGTCCTTGAGCTGTCTCATACTCAGCCAGCTTTTTCTTCATTTTGACCTCTGATTTTTTTTTTTTGCAGTTTTATTATCTCATCTCAATATCTGTTTAAAGCTTTTTTCATTTTTTCCAGCCTTTTGTTATTTGAGTTTATATGCTCCTTCAGTGTTTCATTTATTTTAATCAGCTCTGAGTACATTTGACTTATTTTTGCTTTAGGTTACTGGAAATCATGTTGTGCACCAAAGATGGAGCTTGAAGTGCTTTTTGCAGAACAGCTGCAGAGTTCTTTCCAGTCCGTGTTTTCTCCTCACCTTTTCTGGTTGTTTTTTTTTTTCAGGTTCTCTGAATTTCCTTTTTGCTGACATCCAGGCAAAGGACTTACTAACCAGTTACTGAATTTTACCCAAAAAGACAAGTTCACTGGCTGACTTTTCTGATTTTCTGTTTTCACATTGGGAGAGTTGAAATTAAGCTGTTTATTTATTTATTTATTTTTATTTATTTTATTTTACATTTGTTGACCAGGAGAATCTGACTGGATAAATGTCCATTTTCAACGGAGGCCTGGGGAGAAAAGCTCCAGAGTTTGTAAATATACAAAGGCAAGCAAACACATACAGAGTCATTTAACAAATACAGAGCCCAGGTACAAAAACATAACATATTAGAAGTATATAGAGAAAAAATATATATTTTAGCTGCAAATTATAGTAGCAGGACACGTTAGTTGTATGTCCAGTAATTTCTACTTGAATTAATGAGAGTATGTATAATTCACCCATAGATATGTGTGAATTTACAATATTATGTTTGAGTATGAGGGTGTATGAAAGAGTTGGGGAGTACAGTGAGTAGTAGAGAGCTTTCAGGAGTGTAATAGAACTCCTAGTAGATGAGGTTTGTGTATTAAGAAAACTAGTACATACAGTAAATTAATATGTGGAGGTTGATAGAGAAAGTCCTGCGGGAAAAGCAGGTGTAGAAGGTCAACATGGGGGAAGGCATGGGCATTGTCTATTGATAAACAGATGTTCCTTTAGTAGTTGTTTAAACTTAATGATAGAATTTGCTGAGGTAATATCAGGGGGCAGTGAGTTACAGATTTTGCCTATGTAGTTAGGAAACAGGGAGTCTCCTGCTGAGTTGTGGGTTCTGGTGATCCTGATTAAGGTCCTGTCACTAGAACATAGTTATCTTGGGTTTTCATGTATTTTAAGTAAATTAGATAGTGCTGGTATTTTGTCTGGATATAGTAGTGTGCAGCCATATGGGAAGTCACTCCAGCATTCTAAATACTGTAATGGATTTAATAGAACTTGGCACAATTTAATTTATTTATTTAAACATAACCAGTGTACCTTTTCTTAGGTCTAAAATTAATGTTTCACTTTAAAACATATTAAACCAAATAACTGATAAAAATAAAAATAATAAACTCGGTGATAAACCAAACCGTGCTTTAATGCAGAAATTCAGTAAAAATCCAGTAAGCGCTTTTGTCTTTTCATACACAAGACTTCTTCAGACTGAATTAAAACCTCTCACTTCATTCATTAAATACTAAAAGATATCATTACATGACATTCCCAATTAATGTCGTAACCCTTTCTTTCTCAAATAGGCTACAAAATCTTCTCTGTTGTTTAGCCCAGGGGGATAGCAGGCATTCAGCTTAACCTGCCATGTATATTCCAACCATCCCAACTCCTCCTCAGCATTCAACTTGATCTCATAGTCAGCAATATTTCCCAAAACCAAAAATTTTAAATAGATTTTACAACCCCCCATTTTGTATTGTTTACCTAAAGCATTAGCTTCATTGCCAGTTTTCACAGCTCTTTTGTGTTCATACATTCTTTTGAACAGCTCCCTACTAGTACGGCCAACATAGAATGCATTGCAAGACTGACATACAATTAGATAAACAACAAACTTTGATTTGCATATGTAAACCTTGTTGACATATATTTTTACATCATTAATAACAATTTCACTGACTCCTTCATAAATTAAATCACAGAAATTGCATGCCAAACATTTTTCCATCCTCCTCTTGTACTAAAAGACCTGGGATTCAAATTGCTTTGGAAAAGTTTTTTGAAACTCTTTCCCTTTTTGTACAAAAAGCATGGACCATTATCAACTGCTTCTAGTACTTCTTCACTGCTCTTCAAAATTTTCCAATTTGTTCTGATAATCTGTTTGATGGCTTCCAAATCTACACTATTCGATATTTGCATAGCAGTTCCAAAGTCACTGTTGATATTTTTCTTAGAAAAACCTTCTAAATTTTCTCTAGTTCTTTTGACTTCACTAAATTTACTTCTCACTAATTCATTTGAATAGCCTCTAGCTAAAAACTTGTTACATATAGCTTTGCTCTCTTTAATAAAATCAGCATCATCTAAAGTAAATTGATGTGCCCTCATCAATTGACCCTTAACAATATTTTCTTTCATATATCTGGGATGCATGCTTGAAAAGTGTAAATATGCATTGTTTTGCACATTCTTTTTGTTAATTTTAGTAGCTAACTTGCCAGAAAGTAAGACCTCTGAATTCTCTAATTGCTTCTTTATTCCAGGTAACTAAACATTCTTTAAAGTGTTGTTAGAACTGTGCTGACCTGTGTCTTGGTTAACAGCTTCTACCTCTGTCATGAGGCCATGTGCATACACAGAGTTTTCTGAAAATGTTAAATTGAAATGTTAAATTCTCCCCCGAATAAAGAGGTTTTGTTTGGTCCTTTTGCAACTCAGGTACTTACAGAGTTTGATGAAAGAGAAAAACTGATCCAGGTGTTAAACATTTCAGCAATTCTTCTCTAAGTATGCTGGGACCTTGCTGAAAACTTGGGTTCCTTTTACAAAAAACAAAACAAACACTCCAAACAGACCTCTAACAAACAGGCATATGAAAAAAAGTGGCAAGAAGTTTCAAAGAAAAAAGTAAGGAACCTTTCAGAAAGAGGGACAATCCAATTATGCAACATGACTATTGCAGAATCCCTCTTCCTCCCCACATTGCCACTTCTTTAAACTTGTCCCACAGCTTGGTTCTTCACCTTCCTTTTTGGCATCAGATTCTTAGAGACAAATGGGTTCAAAAAGTTGTTCAGGAAGTTTACAGATGGCAGTGGGAAAGCTTCCCTCCTTTATAGGGGATTCCCCTCATCCACCAAATCAGACTTGCCTATTTCTCCCAGGTTATCAACCAAATGTTTTCTGTGGGGTTTATAGATTCACCAGATCTGTGGGGGAAATGGTATTCACAAAGTGTCTAGCTCCTGTGACAGCCCATTGCAGATTGCAGGGTATTCACATTTTTCCTTATTTAGATGACTTTACTTATCTCTGCAGAGTCTTTCTCAAAGTGTCATGACTCCCTTACATGAGTAAGAAGCCTCCTTATCAATCTAGGATTTGAGATCAACATTCAAAATACCTCCCTCCTTGATTCATTCCAGCAGGATAGTATTCCTAGGCTGTCTTCTGGATTCCTCCATGCAAAAGGCATTCCTTCTTCAGAAGAGTAGGAGAATACCTCAGGATATTAGGGTTTAAGGTTTCTATGATTCTTCTCATTATCTTTGCAAGATAATGTATGAGAAACATGCAGTGGTTCATGAAGACAGTACTGTCCCAACATCTTCATACCCTGACATTTCATATTTGAGTGTCGGGCTTTGTGAAAGGAGAGTTGCTTTGGGGGAGACCAGATGGCCTTAAATCCAGGTCTTTCCTTCTCTATCCCTGCTCAGTCTTCAACAACATATGCGTAGGATTTTGCTTGAGGATCTATGTCTATGCGGGCAAAGGTGCAACATCTGTGGAACTAACAGGACAGATCAATGAATATCAATATAAAAGACATGTTAGCTGTTATTCATACAACTTTGTGCATCATCTGTGTCCTCCAGCACAACTTCAAGTGATCACAGACAACACCATGGTGATATGGTATATAAGCAAACAAGGGGGTCCCAGTTCCTGCATGCCCTGTGCAGGATGGCTGTGTAGCCTGGAAGAGAACAATTCAGCACAGTTTAATCCTCCAGGTTTCTTACACTCCATCAGAGCAAAATATTGAGGAAGACAAACTGAGCAGGACCAGGCAGACCCTCAAGAATGGAGACTGAATAATGGTGTCTTTCAGGAACTGATCCAGTGGGGGGAGGGGGGCACCTCAAGTAGATCCTTTGCCTTCTTTCAAAACAGAAAACTGAAAAAAGTCTTCTCCATGATTCCTTGCTACACACCTTAAAAAAATGGATGTTTTTTTCATACCCTTGCATGGGAATATTCTTGTATGCATTTCTACCTTTTCCACTGATATCCAGGGTCATTTTCAAGTTTCAGAAGAACGCTCCAAAAATCATTGTGGTGACTCCCTTCTGGCTCAGGCAACAATTTTCTCCCTTTGAAAAAAATTGACCAAGGGTAATTACCACAAGCTTCCTCACACAATAGATCTACTCGAGCAAGACAAGGGGTGATTGATACAACCCAACACCAAACAACTACAAGTGACTGCCTGAATGATTCAATTTTGATACCTTTCAGGCACCTGATTTCTGAGTATATAGAGCAGGTATTAAAGGATGTAAAGAGACCTGCTACTAGGAAATCTTATATTAGAGAATTGAAAAGATTGGGTAGGTACTGCAGTAAGAAAAAAAGCCCATTTGGGATTTCTTTACCTCTGTTTTTGCAATATTTGTGTGAGTTATTATCCTCTGGCCTTTCATAGTCATCTTCCAAGGTTCATCTCTCAGCCATATCAGCATGTTTTCCAAAGCACCATTCCCAATCATCACAGTCTTTTATCAAGCTATTCTTGAAAGGGGTTCTACGTATGCATCCATCTAAATGACAGGAGGTACCTGCCAGCGATTTTAACTTTGCTCTTAAAAAGTTAACTTTACCTCCTTTTGAACCAGCTTACTGGGCTTTTTTGCATTTAATCTCTTGGAAGACAAAGTTACTGGCTGCTCTGACATCTGGGAGATGAGAATCTGAGCTGCAAGTTCTTATGGTGACTCAACCCTATTTTGTGTTCCATAAAGACAGGGTTTCTTTCAGAACAACTATCTCATTTATGACTAAAGTAGTTTCAGAGTTTACATTAAGCTAAACTAACCATTTCCCTGTCTTCTTTCTAGAACCTGAAAAAAAGGGAGAAAAGATTCTTCATACTCTAGACATGCATAGGCAGCTCAGGCATGATCTTGACAGAACAAAACCTTTCAGGAAAGCTGAACAGTTTATTTCCTATGAGGGAAAGAACAAAGGTCAACCCATGTCAAAACAGACTATTTCCAGAAAGCTGCCCCTTGTGATTTCCTTTTGTTATTTCCACCAAAATAAGACACTTCTAGGCAAAGTCAGGCTTATTCTATAAGGGCCATGACTTCTTATATAACTTTTTGGAAAGGGGTGAACTTTTGACACATTCTCGAGTCGACCACTTGGTCCTCTATACATACTTTTACAAAGCATTACAAACTAGATTCCTTTTCCAGATCCAGAACAAGCTTTGCAAGGACCATTTTCTACAGGCTCCTTGACCCTTATCCTTTCTCCTCCATTTCTCTTTAAGATTTGATATTCTTCATTCAGCTAAGTCTACTACAACAGTGATTATGATGAACTCAGTACAGCCGTGTAAGTAAACTTATCGAAACAGTAGGTGTTCAAATAAATCACTGCTGTAGCTGTCAATCCCTCCCTCCATTCCGCTTTTTGTGTTATGCTTATGCCAGGTAAGGGTTTGTTAAATACATTCTTATCTTTATCTTTCTTATCAGTAACCTCCTTTTTTAGTTGGTAAGAAAGTCCTGAAACTGCTGTTTTTTCTCCATTTAAGAGCTCATGCAACCAGCAGACTTGGCACATGTGGAATGAGCCCAATGTTTTTAGGGACTGGCCAGCTGTTTTATTCTTGCCTGAATATAACTCATACAGCTAAGGCTACTGTAATAGTGAATTATTTGAACATCTGTACTGTTCAGGACAACTGACCCTATCTGGAGATGCAAACTTCATTTATTGAAAATATACATATTTTGTGTGATTGTCCTAAGTTAAAAGGGGATGGAGTTTTGAATATGTATTTACATTTTTGAGTGTTTTCATTGAAGCAAACAGTCTTGAAAATGTGACAGGTTCATATTGAGATATGAAGAAATAGCTTAAAAGAACACTTTGACACATATTGATGGATACATATAAGCTAAACATTGGAAATAACACATTCAAAAGAACTGCCACGTTTAGTAGGTGGTAGTAATGGCATTCTAGCATAGTAGTTACTCTATCTGTATTATCATGGAATGTAAATTGCCTTACGGGTAAAGAACAAAAAGTGTATTGAAGTATATTAAGAAATGTAAAGTTCAAATATAATGTTGCAGGAGACACATTTGGTAGAAATTGCTTTGTGAATTTGACAAAGAAAAGTTTTCAAGATAGACATTCAGCAGAATATAATGGATAAAGGAAAATGGAAGGAATAATAATTGGTATTATTAAATAATATAATAATAAAGTAATCTGATTGTTAGACAGGCTCCAATAGTTATAGAAGAGGAAAAAAGACAAATAATGGCAGATTTGTGGTAGTAATGGGTGAATGGCAAGTGAGATTACACTGAAATGTATTTATATTCCACCAATAACTGCTGTTATACAGCTTAAAAATATTTTGGGAGAAATAATCAGATTTCAGCAAGGAATATTATTTATGGGTGGGGAATGGAACTTGATTTGCAATACTAAGGATGCACCAAGGAGACCTAGAAGGGAAAACATAACAAAAGAAGGTAGCTTTCTGAAGACAAATAAGAGAATATTTGATAAGCAAAAGTTGAATTCATAGTAGGAAATCAGACAGAATTTGCATATTATTCCCCAAGATATAATAACTAAGCTAAACATTATAGAATTTATATTTTACAGGAACATGTGTATTTATTTGAAAGCTTTGACAACCGTCCAATAACTATTTCAGATCATGCACCATAGACAACATAATAAAGTTACAGGGTAACAAATGAGACACCAGATCTTTCCTACTTACTTTTCAAAAAGTGAAGAATTTAAAGAATGCGTAGTGGAATCAATCAAAAAGTTATTAGGGAAGACAGAAATTTCTCTAGATAGGATAGCTTGAGAATGGTGTAAAATGATAAAAACAAGGTAGAAATAAAAGAGAAAGAGATATAGGAGAAAATTAATGAGAATTATTTAGAGGGCCTGACAGCAGTTAAATATTGCAGAATAAGGGGGATAGAACAACAAAAGGGGCAACTGAAGAATGCTAAAGAGAAAGTAAGGGAATATTTGAATATTATGCATGAGTTTAGAAAGGTTGCTGTTAAGTAACTATTTTTTTGATATCTCCTGTGCACAAAAAATGTTAAGCATAATGACTTGGGTAACATAAAGTAAAAAGGGCTGTCATTAAACTAAGAGAGCTTATGACAAGAAAAATATCCAGAGATCGTACAGCGGTATTAGAGATATTTCAATGTTTTTATAAAGATTTGTATAAAGCAGAGCAATATAGACCCCAAGGAAATGCACAAATGAGAATATCTATGGAAGACTTTTAGAGGAAGATGAAGCTCAATAATTAGCATCTTAAAACAGGAAGAGATGAGCTAAAAACAGAGCTGTATAATCAGTTAAGAGGGAAGTCTCCAGGAATAGATAGTATTCCTGGGGACATTTTGGAGGTAGGAGGGAAAAAAGTAATAAGATCTGGAAGATTTTATTTAACAGTATTAAAAAAGGAATCACTAGTATCTTGGAAAAGCTATTGTGACTGTATTAAACAAAGAGGTTAATGACCCCTCAGACCCAGCTTCTAATAGACCCATTTCAATATAAAACATATATAGTATATATATATATATATATATATATATATACTATATACCTGTCCCTCTATTGTCAGAACATCCCTGATGTCTCTTTTTTCCTGTCATTAATGTCAGATATGAGAGTTTCACACTTCATATCCTTCAGTAAATCTGTGTTAGATGACAGCAACAAGCTTGTAGGAGGCATAATTAAAATCATCCTCAATTTTGTCCTTTCTTGCACTACGAGGTTGAGGGTATGCCTTATGTTTCTTGCCCCTTCCATTCAAACATCACAAACTATTGACAGCATGACATAATGCCTGAAATCCGTAATATATGTTTTTTAAGACTACTGCACTAACTTATCAGTTAGTGCAATGGATTAGTGCAGAGGTTTACTGTAGCAAGGGTGCAGGGTTAAACATTGTTTTATTACCCCCCTCCTTGTAGTTGCCTTTTTTTTTTTTTTTGTTAAATCTTTATTTATTTTTTTACATGATATTCTTGGTGTCTAGTGGTATTGAGGAGGACTAATATCTTCTGTGGGAGGTGGAAGCGCACACAGCTGGAATAACTTTTAGTGTCTTTACTGCTTAAAATTATCCCTGGTGTATAATAGTTCCCCCTCAGCACATTTTATTTTTTTATTAAATGCCTTTAAGGCACACTATATAGAATATTCCTGGTGTCAAGAATTTTCTCATCCCCATTATGTGTTAAGTGCTATTACAGCATGAGATGCTATCAATGGTGTCTAGTGTTTCCCTGATCTATGTTCATAGGGTTATCCCTGGTGTCTAGCTGTCCCATCAACAAAGGCTATACAGTTATCCCAGGTGTCTAGTAGTCACAACAACCCACGTATGTTGGATTATCCCTGGTATGTAGAGTTCTCCCAACCCACATCTGTAGTATTATTCCTGGAGGCCCCAGTCCATGACTGTAGGGTTATCCCTGGTGTCGAGTGTTCTCCCTGATCCACATCTGTAGAATTATACCTGGTGCCTAGAGGTCCCTCTGACCCAATGTTGCAGGCTTTGCTTGTTAGTCTTGGGGTCTGTGGAAATATAGAAGTGACCCCAACCCACAGACACACACACACACACACACACACACACACACACACACACACACACACATAGCCCCTCACCTCTCGGTGGCATTCCCATCATACACACACTCAGTCACTCATTCTCCCATATACATACGCATATACACCTCATCTAAGTCCTCATAACCCCTGCCATTGTTACACATTGTTCACACATGCAGCCCCTCACATACTCATACCCCATAACACTACCCAACCACTAGGTTCTCCAGTACTTACCTCTGCCACAATGGATGAACATGGCCTTTTGGCTATGTTCTTTACTGAGAGTGGTCTGGAGTGGCCATGCTACTTTACACAGCCAAATGATTCTCTGAATAATTCCACTGTATAAATTCCTTTCCACAGGCAGTTCTTGAGGAAAGCATATGGCAAATTAGCATATGCCTCTCCCCTGCACTGCCTCATTAGCATTTATCACAATTGCAGAGGCAACCCATTGCAGTACTGAACATCTTTGTGTGGCAGCACTGTGTAGGGCTGTTTCTGAATCAGAAATGGTTACTGTGAGGTATACACCTCAGGCACACCTTGCTGTAACCCCTCTGAATTGGGCTGATAGTCTAATCTGGAAGAGCACCTAGGTTTGAAGTCAAAATGGGCATAACCCCCTAGATTAGTGTTCTTATATTCCTATAGACCTACTAAAGAGTAACACTGAAGCAAAAATACCTTTAAGATATGAGCATCAGACCTTCAAGTTGCTAAAGCCATCTATATTAAAGTCTCCTGCCAAAATAACAAATCTTGCCTCTTAAATGGGCTAAACCCAAAGAAATTTCTTGCAGAGAAATTTGAATAGTCTGAAAAATGTGAATACATAGAATCAGTCACATAAAAAATCCTTAACTGAACATTGCTAATAAAATACTTCTATTAGAGCCTTGAAAAAACATTTGATACTTTAAATTCACAAGTGTGAAAAATAATAGCAACTCCTCTTTTTTTATCTTTGGAATTAATCAATATACTGGAAAATGATCTGACATAGAACAATATAGCATGCTTTTGAATAATTAAATATAGTCATTGCAAGTTATATCAGCTCACATTTAAAAAATTTCAGCAAATCACTTCTTTAATACAATGATTAGTACCATTCAAATTCAGTGAAATTATTCTCATACTATTTTAGAAGCTGGTATATACATGTAGAATACAAAACTGCTGTTTTGGAATACCCCCCAAAAATAATGATCATCCCTGGGACTCAGAAAAGTCTACCATCAGTGATCAGCTCTATCACAGGCAATTCTGCTCTTGCAGTAGCCCTTTCTGATTTATAGATAGGCGTACCACAGTGATTCTATGCAGTCCATAGAATCACTGTGTTAATTAGGCATTCAGACAGAGCAACATATGATAATGAGTCATGCTGTCCTTGCTATGTAAATTAACCCCACCAGCTATATTAATTAAAAGGCATAAAGTATACATTCATCCATCACTTTCAGTGGAAGGGAAAACATTAAGAGGTAAGTGTTGGTGAGTTTAGTGGACAGGTAGTTGTGGAGTTGTGCATGTGTACATTTGTGTGGCAGCATGTGTGCATGTATATGAGTGGTATCAGAAGAGTGTGTATGGTCATAGTAGGGGGATAGTTAGAGGATAGGTATAGTCGATGTGTGTGTGTGTGTGTGTGTGTGTGTGTGTGTGTGTGTGTGTGTGTGTGTGTGTGTGTGTGTGTGTCTGTGTGTGTGTGTGTGTGTGTGTGTGTGTGTGTGTGTGTGTGTGTGTGTGTGTGTGTGTGTGTCTAGATGAGTGTCCAGAGTGCAATCAGATGTGTGGGGGGTGTTTTATGGTGAGTGTATGTGTGTGTGTGTGCGTGTGTGTGTGTGTGTGTGTGTGTGTGTGTGTGTGTGTGTGTGTGTGTGTGTGTTTTTGGTTGCCATACCTCTATACTCCTCCTAGACTAATGAGTAAAGCCTGTGATACTGGGGAAAACGCTAGACACCAGGAACTTAAATATTGGTCTAATATATGTAAAAAAGTTGGCAGCATATCAAGTTTTCCACATAAAGCATATTATGAAAAATAACAGGTATGAAACTCTAATGTCCGGTATTATTGATTGAATGTAATGGTCCATGAGGTCGAACAAGGCAATTTTATGAGGCAAAATCATGGACTTGCTATACCATTAATGGACAGTTGAGAGGTATGGAGATATGTGTATGTGTTTGCATTTGAATACTTGAAATATGAAATAGAATACAGAATATAATTAAAACACAGTGTAATGAAAATACACCTCGATATACAAAATAGAAGAAACCAATGCAAGTTACAAGAAAGTAATATAAGGAAAAAAAAAAAAACCTTCCATCACATTAGTCTGTGGCAGAGTCTGAATGAGGTTTTCGGTAAAGCCAAAATATCCGTAATGTGGATTCAAGCCCTGCACTGCTTGTGTTGTTCTGAAAAACTTCATTACTAAACAAAGTAGAAAAATGTAAAACAAATTGTTTTATGTTACCCTTAAATACAAGGTTTAGTTCCTACCTCCTCCCTCGGTTCACAGGTAATCAACCTTAAGTGACCTGTTCTAATTTTTGTGGAACTCACACGAGAGACAGATCTGATTGATTTCCTAGTTTAAATATGCAATAGAAAACAGAATACAGTTAAAACACAGTGTAATTAAAATACACCACAATATACAAGATAGAAAAAAGCAATACAAATCACAATAAAGTAATATAAGCAAAAACAAACTAACCTTTCCTTCACAGCAGTCTCATGTACAAATCAGAAGTTGAAGACCACACTTTCTTCATATGAAAGTCTCATGAAACTTAACTAAACACCTTTTAACACATACTCAGTCTTAATATAGTCTGGGTTTGTTCTGTTTTGTGCATACTTTCAGATCTTACTGAACCAGTCTGTTAGCCATTACTTCTTTGTGTTTGAAAAATCTTTTTTCTATGACAATACCAAAATGTATAACATCAGTGTAACTGTTTCAATGGAAATGTACTGGAAGACATTTAAATGCATAAAGTATATGTACCTTAAAACCCACTTATCATTCACTTTTAAACAAAGCCATGTATCTTATATAATCACTCTCAGTTCTTTGTGTGTTATGCAGTTTAAATCAGTGTTATGTTGCTTAAATTAAAGATATGCATTAGTTACTTTAGCATGACAGACCTTACGACCCTTAAATCATCCATTCATAGTGGTAGATGCCTTAAAAGCAGGTGCTGTAAATACATAACCACAACAGTAGCTCTTTGCATATGTGGTATGTCTTGAAGCTATTCCTACCCACGTACATCACTGCTGAAAGTTGGATGTGCACCTGAAAGCTGGATTAAGAGTTACACACACCATATAAATGATGCAATTAAAAAAAGTTAGACTTTTATAAAAATTCTCCAATAACATCGTTATCATATTTCATGGGATGACCAGCGACTATCCAACAAACAGTATGGCAGAGAAATAGTCTTGGGCAGGATGCCCTTCCACCAGAGGACACACGGAAGCACACACATTTAAAGTGCAAACATTTATGGGCAATTAAGGAGGCTCACTACCTTATCCATTAGCATGTCTTTGGGTATGGGATGAAAATGGAAATCCTGGTAAAAAAACATGTGTGAGATGTAGATCATTGTGTGTATTGTACCTAGTCAGCCACTGTGGCTAGATAGTGTGTGCATATAAATTATTGAGCATGTGTAAGATCAGTGCCATTTTGTATAGTTAGAGTGAGTGCAGGCATGAATGGAGATGCACATGCAAGTGTGTTTGAAGTAGCAAGTCAGTCAGTTAGCTTATGAAGTTCGAAGTATATGTTCTAGTTACAGCTCCTGATGTGTTTATGTACAATAAACAACTTGAATGAATACCCAGCCTCAGTGTCTCATTTGATACAGAAGACATGCGACATAGTGTCAGAATGGGATTTGAAGTAGAAGCAGCTTGCAAACCATGAGGCACACAGTTAGAGGTAGAGAAATATACAGGTGCCAACTCGCAAACAGGTCAGTGGTTATTCAAAGGTACTTAAACTCATTAAATGATGTTTCAGTCGCTGAATAAGTGGTGAAGCATTCAAAATGTTTAAATTAATTATCAAGATAAACAAAATGTCTGAAATAGTGATATACTAATAAAAGTATTCAAAATAATTACAGATGTGTTCAAAATAATTTCCAAAGCATTTAAAATGTACAGAAAGGCTAAAAACGACCACAGTTTTTCGCAATGTAATACTTTCTCACATTAACTAAAACTTTTCAAAGTATCCAAAGTTTCTGGAATGTTTGGAGTGTTTGCAGTGTTGAAATAAAGCCTTTTCAGAGAGATTGTTGTGGAGCTGGGCATAATTACAAGTACCTGTTCTATGCTTATATTTAAAAGAATTTTGTTGTTATGGCAGAGGGATTTCGCAGACCTGGACCACTGGTGTTTGATAATAATATTGCTGAGAATTGGCGAGTGTTTGAGCAAGAACATGATTTTTTCATACAGGCTGCATTTGCTGATAAAGACGCACATACAAAGGCATTCTTACTTCTTAATTTAGCTGGCTTGGAAGCCACTGAGAGGGAACGTTCATTTGTGTATGCTCCTGCCATGTATGTTGGGGAGGGGGAGAAAAGCCATATTATGATACAGGCTGAAATGCAAGAAGACTCTGATTGCTTAAAACATAAATTTAGAGAAATGTGTAACTCTCAAACAAATATTACAATGGAAAGACACATGTTTTACACAAGAAATCAAAAGCTTGATGAAACTATAGCAGCATATATCACCGACTTAAGAAATAAAGCAAAAATGTGCAGATTTGGTGAACTGAGAGATGTACTGATAAAAGACAGGCTGGTGTGTGGTGTTAATAATGATGCAGTGAGAAAGATTTTGCTTCAAGCTAGTGATTTAACATTTAGCAAAACCATTGAGATTTGTCAAATACATGAGCTTACAGGAAAGCATACGAATATGCTTACAAATGAGAAAAGCATGCATGCAGTATCTGCCAGTGTGAATATTGATAGTGTACAACATAAAGCTAAGATGAAAAAGAAATATAAACCCAAGGGTGTGGCAGCAAACAACCTCATTGTAACTGTTATAGTTGTAGAGGCAATCTTGAACCTAAAAGAGAGAATATTTAGCTTTTGGTCAGCAGTGTCATAAATGTAAAAAGTGGAATCTTTTCAAAAGGCTTTGCAAATCCAAAGTTGCACATACTTTTATTAAAAGAGAGCATCCAAAAAAGCAAGTAGATCAGATGGAGAGCTGTGAGTAAACTTTCTATGTTGATGGTGTCTCTGTGATCGATGAAACAGTTAACACATTAGATTATCAGTTGGCAGGAAAGAGTGAAACATTTTTTACTGTACGAATTAATGGGAAACCTGTAGAGCTAAAAGTAGACAACAGGTCCGAGTGCAATGTTATATCACTACAAGTGTTTGCTAAAGTAAAAGCTGGTGAGAAAGTTGATTCAACAAAGTGTGCAAAACTAGTTGCTTATGGTGGTGAAGAGATTAAAACTGATGGCGCAGGTAGTTCTCGCATGCCATTGTGCTGGGAACAGCTACAACTTGCAGTTTTACATAGTGAAAAGACATATGCAGTCATCGTTTGGCCTCAAAGACAGTTTGAGAATGGGACTAATTTCAGGTGAGGTTCACCATATAAGTATGAATAACAACGATAATTTACACAGAATATTTTTAGTGAATATTCTGATATTTTCAAAGACGAGCTTGGCAAACTTCCAGTCATATATTCCATGAAGTTAAACCATGAAGTAAGCCCAATTGTCAGACCAGCAAGGAAGGTTCTGGTAGCAATGCAGAGCAAAGTAAAAGCAGAACTTGACAAAATGGTGAATTTAGGTGTCCTTATTCCAGTAAAAGAACAGATTGAATGGGTACCCTCCATGGTTGAAGCTCATAAGAAAAGTTCAGATGATAATTCGAATATGTATTGATCCAAGAGACTTAAACAATGTGCTTAAATGTCCTCATCATCCGATGTGTACAGTAACGAAGTAGAAACTGTTATGCCAAATGTCACTGTTTTTTCAGTCTTAGATGCAAAAAGTTCATTTTGGCAGATTTCTCTGGATCACAAATCTTCATTGTTAACCACTTTCAGTACACCATTTGGTAGATACAGATTCTTGAGAATGCCATTTGGGATAAATTCTGCCAGTGATGTATTTCAGCGTGAGATGGAGCAAATTTTTTTCTGGTTATCCATGTGTTATTATAGTAGATGACATAATTGTAAGGGGCAATGGTGAAGACAAGCAGGATAGAAACCACAAGAAAGTTCTAGACCAAGCACGTGAAGTAAATCTTAAACTGAATCCTCAGAAATGTAAAGTCAAACTAAAAGAAGTTACTTATGTGGGTCAATTGTTTACCAGTTTTGGCTTACAACCAGATCCATCTGAGAAAGCAGCAATTCTTGAGATGCCAGTTCCAGACAATGTCACATCTTTACAACATTTTCTTGATATGGTCAACTATTTGGGAAAGTTCATCCCAGACCTGAGTGAGCTTTCAGCACCGTTACGTGAGTTGACATGCAAAAATGTAAACTGGTCCTGGTTGGAAGAACACCAAAAAGCATTTGACATTCTGAAACAGAAAATTGCCAGTCCACCCACATTGAGATATTTTGATATTCACAAACCTGTAACTCTTTTGTGTGATGCTTCAAAGTATGGTCTTGGTGCAGTATGTCTTCAAGAAGGCATACTAGTAGTCTATGCTTCCAGAACTTTAACCCAAACTGAGATGCAGTATGCACGAATAGAAGAACGTTCGAAGTTCAATGATTATATTTATGGCAGACCTGTTCAAATAGAGACTGATCACCAACCTCTAGTGACAGCTCTGAAAAGGCCAATACATACAGCCCCAGCAAGCTTGCAACACATGATGTTAAAATTGCAAAAATCTAATTTCAATATTGTTTATACAAAGGCAAATTTCTATACCTTGCTGATGCCTTGTCTAGAGCACCCAGACAAACAACAGAACAGCATGACAATGTGTCATGGAAGTCAAAAATTTTTCCTCATCACATCTTGATGGACTTGGAAATCATACAGCTTCAGACCCAATTCTCCAGAAGCTGAAACGTTATCAGTCAAGGATGGCCAGCATGACAAACCATTTACCACTTGACATACAGATGAGCTTCTGATGGAAGATGGAATCATCATGAAAGGTCCTAAAGTGGTAATTCCTTCAGCATTACAACAGGAATATATCAAGTTTTTGCATTATGGTCACCTGGGTACTGATTCTACCAAAAGAAGGGCAAGAGGCATAGTATTTTGGCCTTCTATGTAAGAAGATATAGAGAAGGAAACTCTAGCATGTTCAATTTGCAAGAGCACTAAATCACACCAACAAAAAGAACCACTTCAGCTAAACCAAATTCCTGAATTGCCATGGTCGATGGTTGCTACTGATATTTTTGAATGGAATGGTCAACATTACTTAGTGTTAGTAGACTGTTAGTAGACTCTTACTTGAATTGGTTTGAAATTGACCTTCTTCCTAACTTAACGTCTAGCACTGTCATTACAAAATTGAAGAGACATTTTTCTGTTCATGGTAGTCTTCATAAATTCATATCTGACAATGGTGCACAGTTTACAAGTCAACAGTTTAAGGAATTTGCTGAGTCTTGGGACTTTGTCCATGTTACTAGTAGTCCTGAGTATCCACAGTCCAATGGATTAGCTGAGCATGCAGTTCAGTGCGAAGTATTTGTTGGAGAAATCCAAGAGAGATGGTACTGATGTTTTTCTTTATCTACTTAATCTCAGAAACATTCCTCGAAATAATTTGGTTGGTTCACCTGCTCAGAGATTGATGTCCAGACAGATCAGAACAACTTATGATCAGCAAACAATTATTGATACTAAATGCAAAGAACAGAATGGTCAAGGCTCAACTTTTGAGAAAATGCCAGTCACAAAAGGTTGTACTACGATAAATCCAACAAACCTCTCAGACCATTAAGACAAGAAGAGATTGTGAGAATACAAACATCTAAAGGATATGGCTGAGTGGGAATCCTGAAGAACATTAGTGAAGAACCGAGATCTTACAGCCTACAATCTGAAGGAATGGATTTCAGAAGGAATCAATGACACATGCCACCAGTGTCCGAACCAGTGACGCAGCAGATTACCTGTGCAAATGACTCTATTTCTCAGAGTGACTCTACACTTGTTCAAATTTAAGAGAAGAGTGTACTCTCTTCAAGTAATCCTGATGTAATCCTTGAAGTTCCAATTGTAAAAGAATCCCCACAGACTGTCCCTGTTGCTAAACTCAATCAAAGTTTTTATGTAACCAGATCGGGTAGAATTTCTAGACCCAATCTGAAATACACAGCCACTTGGACTTGAATTAATTTGTTGTCAAATGTTGATGTGAAGTCTAGCTTGTAAAATATCTTGTTCTCCTATTGCATGTTGAACAAATCAAAGAGGGAGGATGTAGATCATTTTATGTATTGTACTGAGCCACTGTAGCTAGATAGCACATGCATATGTTACTGAGCATGTGCAAGATCAGTGCCATTTTGTATAATTAGTCAGAGTGAGTACAGACATGAATGGTGATGCACATGTGAGTGTGTTTGAAGTAACGAGTCAGTCATTTAGCATAAAAGGCAGTAGCTCTGCGGTTTGTCTCTGTCCAGTTAAGTGACATTAAGAATGTCACAGCTGTAAGGATACTGGTTGGTCTACTGTAAAACTTTGCATACAGCAAGAAGGTGAGTCTGAGAGTTTCTATAGTGTTGGAGTTTGTATGTGTGTGCATGCAGGGTATATATACTAAGAAATCATGCAGTTCTACAAATAATGATGTTAGCCGGAATATTAAAATGGGTTGACTGGAAATATTAAGACAATCATTAATGAACATGTTAAACACATTTTAGAGTAGTTAAATATAAGGTTTCTGCAGTGGGGTGTCACTAAAAACTAAATGCTAATGTGTAACATTTGACCTCACACTGTGAATTTCTAGCAGATTCTTTGTGAGAGACATGAAGATATTAAACAAACCGCATGTTTTTGCATCTGTAGAAGTAGTCAAGAGAACTGCTTACATTATATACCACACAGACTAAACCTCCAGAAGTTTAGGCTTGATGCATACAGACTACTCAACAAATTTTATTATGCAGATGATAACAGACAATGCTGTACAATCCAGGAAATAAATACATAGGGCCAGATTCAATAAAAATACACTAAGTGTACACAATATGTATTGAAGAACATTCTTATCACATTTTTTTTTGAGTTTTCTAGTCACTCAGAAAGATTACACTAAGTGTACATGTAATCTACACTTTGTGGTAACCTTTATGAATCCCTGTCAACAGGGCCAATGTTAGCATTTTGGAGACCCCCAGCAAGTGTCAGGCTGGGGGTCCCTAGACATTTCCAATCTCAGTATCACCCTGTTAGTTCCACATGATCCTAAGCAACTTGTTAGTTCATGCTGCATTTTTAGGAGTAGTACGCACAAACTGAGTTGCAGCTACAATGTTCTTATATAATGACAGGACTGTGTACAACACCATGTTGGTCCCTGTCATAGATGGAGATTCACAGGGACTGTCATTTAGTTGCAAAAAATGATACTTTACAACACCTGTACGTATAGGCCTGGAATGCTATTTTACCCCCCATGCACATCCTCCACTGGTCCCCTCTATCCCCCCCATCCCAAGCTCCCTACACCATGTGTTTTACTTGCATTCTGCTTTAACAGCATATTAAAACTTCAAAAGAGACCACAGCTCTCTCTCTCTCTTCTGAGTCAGGCAGTATTTTGTATATTTTAAATGCTGTAGTTTGTTTTCTTTACTTTGTGTTTTACTTGCATTCTGCTTTAACAGCATATTAAAACTTCAAAAGAGACAACAGCTCTCTCTCTCTCTTCTGAGTCAGGCAGTATTTTGTATATTTTAAATACTGTAGTTTGTTTTCTTTACTTTGTGTTTTACTTGCATTCTTCTTTAACAGAATATTAAAACTTCAAAAGAGACCACAGCTCTCTCTCTCTTCTGAGTCAGGCAGAATTTTTTTCCCGCCCTCCCAGTCACAGTTGTCTTGTTAAATACCACTGTCTTTCTAGTTGCCTGCCTCTTATGTTAATCTGACCATATATCTCATTTCCTCTCTACTTTCACTGGCTTGTGTGAGTAATCACTAAATCAAAAACCCCTCCCCTTCAACTATTTAAATTTATTGGCCATCCTACTGTATTCCATAGTACCAGAATACAAAAGTGACCACCCCTTTCAACCCATCTTGCTGTTTTAAAAATAGTAACTCTCCACTAAACCTTAACTTTTTAAACAGGTAAAACTTAAGTTACCTACTTTCATGTCTAACTTCTCTAGTGCACACTGCAGTGTGCATTTTTTTTTTCATCTTACCTTTAAGCATCCCTTTGACTAGCACTTTCTCTAATACCTGCTGGAAAGCACTAGGAAGCCTTAAACTGATACAAGCACTCAACTCTCCTTGTTAATAATGAGAAATTAATAGTAGGCACTAAACAGCCTATAATTGCAAAGTACCTTGCTAAGGTAAGGGAAAACAGCTCCTGTACTTTACAAAAAAAAGCACCAAACCAGGTATGTCCAAGGGTCAGCTTCCGGTGATTTCTCCTGTCCACCTGGTGAATCTGGGCATACTGGGGCAATGCAGCAATTGCCTCATGTACACAGGCAACCCTCTCTTCCTACCACCCAACACTGCAACCTGTGAGAGATGCACTTACATAGCCAAAATGGAAGCAAAGCTGTCTCCACCCAAGATTGTGCTAGACAGTCAAGAGGAGAAGGTTAACACCCACACTACACCTCAAGCAACACATAGCCCTTCTAAACCCACACCACCAGCACCCACATATAGCAACACTAAATCCACATATGCAGAGGCCCTTAACTGTAACCTGCCCAAGCAACAAGGACCTCTGAAGCTGAAACGCAAACAAGCACCAATCACAACCAAAGTGTCACATAGTTCACAACACCTGTGTGCCACCCAGCAACAGCCCCTAAGGCAAGACAATGTACCTAACACTTTAGTCGTAGGTGACTCTATAGTCTGGCACACTGATGCCCCTCTCACCAGGTTGAACAAGGAGAAAATTACAGTCAGCTGCCTGTCAGGTGCCAGGATCCGCCACATAACGCATGCACTCAATTCACTCCACAGCAAGTACAAATATGACTCTGTCATTGTCCATGTTGGAGTGAATGACTTGAGACGTACCTCCCTGGACTACATAAAAAGAGACATGGAAGAGCTCTCAGATCATGTGGCCAAGGCAGGTATGACCCTAGCCCTGAGTAGCATCCTGCCTTCGCCCAGAATTATACCACAATATAAGGACAAAATGATTGACTTCAACAACTGGCTAAGCTTCTGGTGTCATTCAAAGGGGATCCAGTATCTGTCTGCCTGGGATGACATGATTGACAGACCATGATGCTTTGCCAGAGATGGTCTGCACCTGTCGCCCCTGGGATTCAGGTTACTGGCTAAGGCTCTTGCCACCCCTATAGTGCCTTTTTTAGGCAAAGTTCAAAGGACAAAACCACCACCGTAACAGGTACAAGCATGCAAAATCTGAAGGTAATGCTACTCAATGCTAGAAGTCTAAACCTCAAAATGCACTCTCTCGAGGCACTCCTAAAAATGGATAACATCAATATCTGTGCAGTAACTGAGACCTGGTTCGAGGCTCCAGAGAGCACCCCTGCAATACCAGGCTACAACTCTTACCACACTTTTCGGCCACCAAAGCAGGACCAAAACACTAAAGGTGAAGGAGTGTCAATATTCACCAAGGATATTCACACCACCAGGCTAGTTGCCCAACACAATGTGTCTGAAATTCTCCAGGTGCAACTAACACTAGGTAAGACTGCAATCCAAATTGTAGCTTGCTACAGATCCCCCACCATACCCCAAGATTCTCACTACACCTTTCTAAACATACTGGAATATATTAAGATAGAACCAAACACCCTAATACTGGGTGATTTTAACTACCCTGCCATTAACTGGGAAAACTACTCATGTACCAACACCTTTGCCCAACGGTTCTTGGAATTCATAAATTCCAACGGCCTGGATCAACTAATCCATAGTCCCACCAAGGGCTCCAATATCCTAGACCTGGTCATTACTAACATGGGAAATCGATGCTCCACACCTATGGTCACCCCCTCGTTAGTCAGGTCTGACCATAAGCTAATCACCCTTAACATCCACATCCCACCCCCACCCCCCAGTAAAGAAACCTCCATAAAAAACTTCTCCAAAGCCAACTTCATGCTACTCAAGTAAGAAGTGACAAACTTCATAACACCCATGCAGACGGGAGCTGAAAGTTCAACTGCTGAATCCTACACTAAGGCACTGTACGAGCACATCCACTCATGCATAAATCGTGCCATCCCAAATAGAACCAAGATGCTCTCATCCAAAAAAAAGAAGCCAATCTGGTGGTCCCCTGCCATAAACAAACTTTACAACAGAAGGAGGAAACTGTTGCAGAAAAGAGGAAAATCTCAGGATGCAAAAAACTTCCTTACCAGCCTCAGTAAGAAACTGAGGTCCCTCATAAAATCCTCCAAAGCTAGTTACGAAAATAAAATTGCCAAAGATTCCAAAGACAACCACAAGGCATTCTATAACTATGTCAAGAATCTAAATGGCAATGCTCAGATCTGCTCTGAGCTAAAACAGAATGGCATTAAATATACTGATCCCAGGGATATTGCCAATATCCTGGCAGATCGATTCAGTGCCAACTTCACCCCCCTCTTACCCCCTAAACGGCCCATCTCAATACTGGAAGATTGCCAAATTCCGGTAATAACGGCCACACAGGTAAACAATGCACTCTCCAAAGCTAAGAATACAGCATCCATGGAACCAGATGACATCCCGGGCTGTGTACGACATGAACTACAATATGAACTTGCACCTCACCTAAGTGTCATGTTTAATCATAGCCTCACCTCAGGTTTTGTGCCCACTGAGTGGCACAGAGCTACAGTTATCCCACTCCACAAGGGGGGATCCACCGTGGATCCCAGAAACTACCGTCCCATCAGTCTGACAAGCCTTATCTGCAAGGCCATGGAGCGTATTATCATGGAACTTATAAACAAAGACATTGGCAACCTTCAAACACTGGACCCCACCCAGTTTGGGTTCGTGAAGGGCCGATCTTGTCTCCTGAACCTGATTGACTTCTTCGAATCAGTCTCCAGAGCCATGGACAAGGGTAAGGTGGTCCACACAGCCTATCTAGACCTTGCCAAGGCCTTTGACACCATCCCCCACTCTGGAATCATAGATAAACTTACTAAGTTGGGCATTAATCCCTACGTCACCCAATGGGTTGCTAACTGGCTTACTGATAGAACCCACACTGTAAAAGTAGCCGACTCCAAATCCAGCTCCAGACAAGTGACAAGTGGAGTACCTCAGGGTTCAGTCCTGGGACCGCTCTTGTTTGGCATCTACTTCTCTGAAGTACAGGCCAACACTAAGGGACTCTGGATAACAAAGTTTGCAGATGACTGCAAACTGGGAGCCATTATTGAATCCCCAAATGATGTAGATAATCTACAAAAGGGACTTACAGAAACAGATGCTTGGTGCCAGAGCCATGGGCTCAAGCTCAATGCCAAGAAATGTATAGTTATCCCCTTTGGGAAAAAACATGTATCCGTGAATTGCCATGTAGGTGGCAGTACACTAAACACCGAAAGTGTGTTAAGAGACTTAGGGACACAGGTGGACAGTGGTCTAACCTTCGATAACCACATCGCCAAACAGTCAGGAAATCCTTCTATGTGGCACACCTCATCACTAAGGGCTTTTCATCCAGAAAAAAGGAGGTCATTGTCCCACTGTACTCATCCCTCATTAGACCCATTATAGAATACAACGCCCCATTTGGTATGTACCTCTCAAGACATCTGCAACAACTGGAAAGGCTGCAGAAATACCTCACTAAAAGACTCACAGGCTTAAAGCAGATGCCCTATGCTGACCGCCTTAAAAAACTCCAGCTATACTCTGTCGCATATCATCTACTCAGAGGCGATCTTTGCTTAACATACAAGGCCATGTCAAACCAAGAGCTGTTGGACATGCTACACTTAAAGAAATCCCAATCCCTCAGAGCCACACGCTCCAGGGATCTAAACCTTGTCATCACAATAAACAAAACATGCTGGAGGGATAGGTTCCTGACCCAGAGACTCCCCAGACTCTGGAATAGATTGCCCATACATGTCAAGCAAAGTGCCTCTTTGATCCTCTTCAAAAGGAACCTTGACGATTGGATGGGAGATAGGAAATTCACCCCGGGGATCACGTCAGTTGCCCTGCTAGATAGGGGTCCAGGGAAGTAAATAGTGAGGGAAGAAATAACCAGGGAATTGTTATGGCTAGGCTTGTATAGGCCCTAGGGCTGATAGCCTAGTACCAACCTATGAACCCATGTGCATTACTTCTTTCTGTTTTTTATTTTGCTATACTTTTCAGCATTTTCAAGAAATTATGTATTTTTATATGCTCTGATGTGTATTTTAAAGTTTGTTTTTTTGTTTTCTTTTTACACAACTTTTTTAGCCGATGATGGCTTGATCAGAGTTTAAAATTATGATCATGGAAAGAAATTCAGTATTGCTGTTCAGCTTTAGTTGTCCCTACATCCTTTCAACACACCTTACCTGGCCAAAATTGCACAGCAATAACCATTAAGAAATAACACAATTAAGCCAGGGCCCCTGAAGCCATAAGGTTACAGATGCTCTGAGTTGTGTTTTAGAGCATTTTCCCAACCTTAAATCATGAGTAAGAAAAGAATTTCAGTTTTATTATTTTCTTTCAAGGAAAACACAAGCTGTGCTCAAGGCTTAATGTTCAAAACTAAAATTATACCACATGTCCATCTTTATGCAGGACAGTCCCTATTTGCACATTTGTATCCTGCAAAAAGACTTGAAAAATAGTGAATGTCCTGAGAGTTTAGGACTGAAAAAATTTCATAAGTTTTCTTTAATAGTTGCATAAAGCAATTGTTTTGTATCTGAAACACTGAAATATTATAATAAACAAATAAAGCTGTACAAGAATAAGCTTTTAGTTTTACAAAAAAAAATGAAGTCTAGTCCTTTGCAATTTTTGTGGGTATGGTTTATCCTGCAAAAATGTTATGTTTCTGTAAAAAAAAAAATGTCTCACTTTGGACAGTTGAAAAGATGGTAACCCTAGTTCAAAACTGACAAAAATAGCAGCTTACAATAAGCAAACAGGATAATTCTTTGTGAGAATACACAAATTCTATCTGGAAATACTGTCTGCCTCCCTACCCCCCATAGCTGGACTTAGGCATAGGCTAACTACATGGTCACCTAGGACACTGCTCTAGCAGAAGCACTTTTCCAGTATTTATTTATTTATTTTTTTGTTGTAAAGAAATGGTTTCTTTAAAACATCAATACTTCAAAAGATAGCACTTAGGAAGCAGTCCAACTCCGATAAAACACTTTTATTCAGCTTCACGAAGTAAAAAGACATCCACATCATTAGTATTATTTTTAATTTTTACTTCATAAAGATGTTCATATATTCTTCTTCAGAGCTTTCTCTCCATTTTACCCACATAGAAACCACTACATGCTTTACATAACACTAAATAAATGAGTCCATTACTATCACATGTATAATATTCCTTACTACTAATTATTTTATTCCTAGCTACTAATTCTAACTTCATTGCATTATATATATAAGGGCATTGTGAACAGTGGCCACATTTAAAAGTGCCTTTCTTACTACGTCCATACGGGTGCACTCCTTTATTATTTCTTTCTATAATATTCTTAATATTTGACCCTTTCTTAAAAATACATTTAAATGGGGTATCAAAAATAGTTAAATCTGATATTGCAGAGAATCTTCCCCATACTTCTTCTATCGTCTTTACTATAGCTTTAGCATCTCCGCTATAGTTAGTCACAAATGCCTGTTCAAATATACTATTAGTATGCTCATTATCATGAATTCTATCTATTTCACCAGAGTTCTTCCCTAGTATGGGAGCAAATCTATCAGCTCTACCTATAATTACTTCCTTTTTTAGTTATATTAGTTTTAATGGATATCCTCTCTGTAAAAACATTTGTTCTAAGAACTTACTTTCAGCTATAAAATCATCATTCTCCGAACACATTCGACTTCCCCTAACAAATTGTCCTTTGACTAAACTATGTTTTTGACTAAAAGGGTGTGAACTTGTAAAAAAGAGATATGCATTTGCATATGTATCTTTCCTATATACTGTTGATTTAAATTTTCCATTTTCTTTATGTATAGTAATATCTAAATAATTCAATTTTTCATATTGTATATTGTAAGTAAATCTTAAAAAGGTTGTAGTATTCATTATATAATCATAGAATTCAATAAACTTTTCTTCTGTATCATCCCACACTAAGGAGATGTCATCCAAATATAGTTTATAGAGTTTCCAGCACTTACTATATTTTGAATTTAGAATATATTTTTTCTCCCATACTGACAGAACAATATTAGCATATGTGGGTGCACATCGTGCACCCATTGCTACTCCTTGGATCTGCTGGAAAAACTCTCCTTCAAAGTGTACATAGTTATTAGTCAACACAAGAGCCATCAAACTTAAACATAGTCTAAAATCTGTATGACTTAGTGTTCTAGCATCAGCCATAGCTTCTTCTAACCAAAGTAATCCCACATCATGTGGGATTGAAGAAAATAAATCAACTATGTCTAAAGTAATAAACATAATTCTTTCATCATATATTTTCGGTCTTATCTGAATATATATCTGTATATAGATTTGAAGTTGTTTATTAGGAAGAAAAACTTAGAACTCTTATTTAAGAATACTGAAAATAATATGGCCCATAATAACCCCATAATGAAGAAAAGTACCTATAACACCCCTTTACACCCTCAGTTGAAAAATCTGGAGAACTTACTAGAATTAGAAATAGGGAAAGTAAAAGAGAAAAATAAAGTGATTCCAAATATTTCATATTCAGAAAAAGTTCTCCTAGATGAAATTAAGAATGACTGTAATTTAAGAATTATGGCACCAGATAAAGGAGGGGGAACAGTTTTTATGAATACTAAAACTTATGACTCTAAAGTGATGAATATACTAGAAGATAATGTGAAATATTCTAGAGTGTCACTAAATGATATTAATATTTCTTTTAAAAAAAATGTTCTAGCATTAAATTAATTATTACTAGAGGGATCAATAGATCTAAAATTATTTCAATTTTTACATAATGAGAGACCTAAGGTACCTAGTATATTTGGAAAATCTAAAGTACATAAAGATTTACTAGACCCACCCCTTCGATTGATAGTAACAGCAGAAGGTTCTGCTATGGCTCCTTTGGCTAGATTTTTGGATATTAAATTAAAGTCTCTACCCGTGGCTTGTACTAATACTTTAAAGGACTCATGGGATCTGCTAAGATAGATAAGACCGGAAATATATGATGAAAGAATTATGTTTATTACTATAGACATAGATGATTTATTTTCTTCAATCCCACATGATGTGGGATTACTTTGGTTAGAAGAAGCTATGGCTGATGCTAGAACACTAAGTCATACGGATTTTAGACTATGTTTAAGTTTGATGGATCTTGTGTTGACTAATAACAATGTACACTTTGAAGGAGAGTTTTTCCAGCAGATCCAAGGAGTAGCAATGGGTGCACGATGTGCACCCACATATGCTAATATTGTTCTCTCAGCTGTTGTGTCTTTTGGCTTTTTCCGGTTAGGGGTCGCCACAGTGGAACTCCGGTCCGCTAATGATTGGCAGTAGATTTTTACATGCCTAGTTGCCGGCCCTGATGCACAACCTTCAACGAAGGTGCGCCCATTCACGCATGTCTCCACACAGAAGACGCTCTAGCTGAGAATCGAACAGGACGTCTTACTGTGAGGCGACAACGCTACCGCAGCACCACCACCGCAGTACTAATATTGTTCTCTCAGTATGGGAGAAAAATATATTCTAAATTCAAAATATAGTAAGTGCTGGAAACAATATAAACAATATTTGGATGACATCTGCTTAGTGTGGGATGATACAGAAGAAAAGTTTATTGAATTCTTTGATTATATAACGAATACTACAACCTTTTTAAGATTTACTTATAATATACAATATGAAAAAATGAATATATATAATATATAAAATATTACTATACATAAAGAAAATGGAAAATTTAAATCAACAGTATATAGGAAAGATACATATGCAAATTCATATCTCTTTTTTACAAGTTCACACCCTTTTAGTCAAAAACGTAGTTTAGTCAAAGGACAATTTGTTAGGGGAAGTCAAATGTGTTTGGAGAATGATGATTTTATAGCTGAAATTAAGTTCTTAGAACAAATGTTTTTACAGAGAGGATATCCATTAAAACTAATTGAAGAAGTAAAAAAAGGAAGTAATTATAGGTAGAGCTGATAGATTTGTTCCCATACTAGGGAAGAACTCTGGTGAAATAGTTAGAATTCATGATAATGAGCATACTAATAGTATATCTGAACAGGCATTTGTGACTAACTATAGCGGAGATGCTAAAGCTATAGTAAAGACGATAGAAGAAGTATGGGGAAGATTCTCTGCAATATCAGATTTAAATATTTTTGATACCCCATTTAAATGTATTTTTAAGAAAGGGTCAATTATTAAGAATATTATTGAAAGAAATAATAAAGGAGTGCACCCTTATGGACGTAGTAAGAAAGGCACTCTTAAATGTGGACATTGTTCACAATGCTCCGATATATATAATGGAGAGAAGGTAGAATTAGTAGCTAGGAATAGAGTAATTAGTAGTAAGGAATATTATACATGTGATAGTAATGGACTCATTTATTTAGTATTATGTAAAGCATGTAGTGGTTTCTATGTTGGTAAAATGGAGAGAAAGCTCCAAAGAAGAATATATGAACATCTTTATGAAGTAAAAAATAAAAGTAATACTAATAATGTGGATGTCTTTTTACTTTGTGAAGCTGAATAAAAGTGTTTTATTGGAGTTGGACTGCTTCCTAAGTGCTATCCTTTGAAGTATTGGTGAATTTGGGCACTTATTCGTTTTTTGAACAGTATTTCTTTAAAACGTGTTTAATGAATACATGAAAAACTGAAGAGTAAGACAAACTGTGAGAAAAAAGAAGAAAAATGTAACGTGGATGATGTAGGTAGACTAAGATAGGGGCACTGGGGGGTGTGGAGTTGCTGTGGAGCCCTTTTGCCTAGGACACCAGTTGACCACAAGCTTCCCCCTCCAAAAAAAAAAGACAGTCTTCCTCTGTATTCCTTCTGTGCTAGATTGAGATTAAAGCAAAGGTTCAAATGGTCACAATCATGTACTTCAACTGGCTGCTGTCATACATATACACAGCACGCCTCCTCACTCTTCACCCCTTCCACCAAGGCAGCCACCTGTACACGTGTATGATTTGTGATTGCTAGGAAAATGAAAAAACAATGACTACAGTTATGTATTCCACTTTGTTGCTCTTAGACAGTGCACTGCCCCTACAAGCTACAATACATTTCTTTGTACACCTCTGAGGCCTGTGAGCAAATCCATAGATTTGGTTTAAACCTTATATTTCAGATTTTACAGCACAAACCCTGATTGCTTTTTGCTAAAGATAATAAAACAAAATAGTTTCACATTGAAGATGGTCTTAAAATGAGCAACACTATAAACCTTTCTTCTCTTCGCATTTGGCCAGTGGTGGGTTATGTGTACATTTATATCCACAGACATCCACCAAACCCAGCAATTATTGCAGCATTGTTGACTAAATTATTCTCAGATGTCTGTGACAAGAAATTAACAACAATAATAATGATGTCACATTTTTCAAATTTGTTTCACACAGACACAGTAGCCAAAGTATTCCAGCTTAACTCTCTCTCTCTCTATCTCTCTCTCACACACACACACACACACACACACACACACACACACACACACACACACACACTAGTCCTGCAAAACCAGATTATTAACTATTTAAAAATGATCAGATAGGTGCACAAGGTACTTTCATCCACAGAGATCCCCACAACTATAACCACTTTGTCGACTGTGTACACCCATTATTGTTATAAAGAAATAAATTGCACGTACTTTATTGGTCGTTTTAGATAAACTACATAAAATTGCATAAAGATCACTAACAACATACCATAAAATCCAGCCATGTGTAGCACCATTTTAAATAAAAGAGTACGTATAAGATTTTTATTTAACATTTTGTTTACTGGGAAAGTCTGACTTGGAACAAGCCAATTTTCAGTGGAGGCTCTGGGAAAATGCTCCAAATGCATGTCTTTATAAATGTGGGAGGAAACCGGAGCACCCAGAGAAAACCCACACAAATGCAGGGATGACATGCAGACTCCACACAGAAGAGTACTTACAAATTTTTATTTAACATTTTGTTCACCGGAAAAGTTTGACTTGGTACGAGCCAGTTTTCACCATCAGAAGCCTGAGAAGAAGTGCTCTAAAAGCATGTCTTTGAAAATGTGGGAGGAAACCGGATCAGCCAGAGGAAACCCACACAAACACACAGAAGGCACCCCAGCCAAGAATTGAACCAGAGAACCTCTTGCTGTGAGGCGACAATGCAAACTGCTGCACCACTGCATGTATTATTAACCACCTCCTAATACATGTTAAGCATACCTCTCAATGGGGGGACACAGGTCCAAAAATAGAGAGGGACACTTTTTAAATATTGCTCTTACAAACTTAGAAAATTGATAGAATAACAGGTTTTGCATTAGTATGAATTTTTTTAAGGATATGAAGTCTGAAAATCAAATGTCTGCCATTATTTTCTGACTTCAGTCCTCAATGATTTGCCAGTGATTTTCCAGAAAACTACAATTTTATGAGAAATGGACCAAAAAATATGAGTAAAAAATCTGGACATTGTGCGAAAATCTGGACAGATGAAAGCTATGATGTCAAGTCAATATATGCAGTCTCTGCAGAAGTAAGTCATTTGAATAATTCCAAATTAAAGAGAACCATTCTAATGTAGAGGTTGCTGCTGGCAAACAACTTTGTACTGACGTTGTCAACAGCAGCATGTATATCACCAGTGTTTTTAATAATAGTGGCATTGCTGTGTTTTAAAAACCACACAACATTACATTAATTTCATAAGAATGTGGTATAGAGTCATCATAAATAAGCTGCCTTTAGTCTTCCTTACAAGGCGTCTCTTCCCTGGCTGCTGGCTGCTGCAACCAAATCAAATCCTTGCTTCAATAAAGTGGACTTGATGGAGTGCAGCCTTTAGCTGATGTCACTGGCAGCTATAGTCAAGGAGAAGAAAAAAAAAACTTTTGATGCACAAATCATGACACAGGCAGCAAGGAGGAAGAAGAAACCTGCATGCGAGTTGGCTGCACTATTGGGGGCCCATGTATGCAGGGAGATAATCGGGGCCCCCCGGGGCCACAGGTTTGGTGGATGCCTAAAACCGGCTATACAGCCTTTCAATATTTAAAGCTGCAAGAATATCAGTAGGAAAACTAAAATTAGAAGGAAGAAGGTGTGAGTTATGTCTGTGTTGTCTGTTCACTCAGAACAGAGTGTAGGTGTTATTGAATCCCAGGGATAGACTTTATTATATGATAATTCACATTTTTCAACAGCTTTTTTAGAAGCTGTACCACTGAACTTGAACGGAGTAAAAAAATATTGGTAACTAGACTCCTAGCAATATAACAGTATAGACTGTATGGTGCTCTTACTCTATTCATTATGGCACTTGTACAGTACTATTCTCAGAGTGACATATATCATCCATGTAGTTCTGTAAATGTACAGTTTGGACTACTCATAAGACTAGGCACTTGAGAGAATAAGGTCTCCTGTATCAATTTTATTTCCAAACTGAAGACCATACCATGTGACCGAATAGTGAGTGCCAAACTGCATTGTTTTCATATGCCTCTCATTAACCAACATAGCAACTATCAGTCAGTCATGCAACAACAGCAAATAAATCATAAGACAAGCTTTTACTGATAGTAGTGGTGTCTCTCCAACTTACAGGAAGCATGGCATCATCCAAAATCTGAACAACTGAGATAGAGGGAAATAAAAGCCTTCCTAAGCTTAACAAGTCTAGTCTGCAAAGCTATGGAGAGGATCATAATGGAGCTCATAAACAAAGATATAGGGGACTTGCAGACATTGGACCCGACCCAGTTTGGCTTTGTCAAGGGAAGATCATGCCTTTTGAACTTGGTCGACTTCTTCGAAATAGTCACCAAGGCCATTGATGAGGGAAAGGCAGTCCATACAGCCTACCTTGACCTTGCAAAGGCTTTCGACACAATACCCCACTCGGGTATTGTAGAAAAACTTACCAGCTTAAATGTAAACCCATATGTCACAAGATGGGTTGCAAACTGGCTTAAGGACAGAACCCACAGGGTTAGAGTTGCTGGCGCTGTGTCAGACTCCAAGCCGGTCACAAGTGGTGTCCCACAGGGCTCGGTCCTTGGCCCCTATTGTTTGGCATCTACTTCTCAGAAGTACAGGCCAACATGGGAGGACTTTGGCTGACAAAGTTTGCAGATGACTGCAAACTGGGCGCCATAGTGGAAAGTGCATCGGACACGGATATCCTTCAGAAGGGACTCACTGAAACAGATAGCTGGTGCCAGAGCCATGGCCTGAAGTTAAACGCCAAAAATGTATAGTCATACCCTTCGGGAAAAACAAGGTAACCCCAAGCTACCATATAGGTGGCAATCCACTAAGCACAGAAGAGGTTATCAGGGACCTGGGGACCCAGGTTGACAGTGGCCTTTCTTTTGACACTCACATTGCTAAAGTGGTTAGAAAGACCTTCTACATTGCCCACCTGATCATGAAGGATTCACATCCAGATCTAGTGAGGTCATTGTTCCCCTGTACTCTTCACTTATCAGACCAATGATCGAGTACAATGCCCCATTCGGGATGTATCTCACCCGACATCTGCAGCAATTGGAGAGACCCCAAAAGTTCCTCACCAAAAGGATAAAGGGACTCCAAAATCTGTCATATGCTGCCAGATTGAAGAAACTCCAGCTCTATTCAGTCGCATACCGTCTGCTCAGAGGTGACATGTGCCTGACATACAAGGCCATGTCCAACCCGGAATTAATGGACATGCTCCACCTCAAAAATCCAAATCCACCAAAACCACTAGAGCAAGCGACTTAAACCTTAGCACGGATATAAATAGGACGTGCTGGAGGGATAGATTTATCACTCAGAGACTCCCTATGCTGTGGAATAAAATCCCGGTCCATGTGAGGCAGAGCACCTCGCTGACTCTGTTCAAGAGAAATCTAGACCTGTGGATGGGAGATCGTAGGTTTACCCCGGGAATCATCTCTGGGTCACTGCTGGACAGAGGCACAACAAACTAATGGGCACAGTATTTTTTCATATAAGGGGTGGCGTAAGCCACAATAATTTGGGCTAGGCTTATAAATGCCTTAGGGCAGATAGCCTAGTATAAACCTATGAACCTATGAACCTATGAACCTATGAACCTTTTAAGGATTACTCAACCATCCCCTTTGGAAACAGGATGTGTGATTTATAAGGATGGATCTGTTCTTGTTTTCAGAGGATTCTTACTCTATAGCTTTAAGACAAGGCTAATCTAAGACCAGTGGAGTGTAAGCTAGGTACACAGTCTGTTAGGCCAAATGCTTTAGTCACACATATAAATAATGCAATAGTATACAGTTGCCAGGTCAGCCTCTTTAATGATGGGAGCTACTATAGCTGACAAAGGATGTGCCGTGCTCCTCCTGCAACCCATGTTGATAGGGTAACAGCATGTCCTACTTTTTTAGCATACTGGCTATGTGGCAAAATAGCTCTCATAAATCTTATTCAGTACACAGTGTACTGCTTCAGGACTATAGTTGCTCACTTCCTTTTCCATTCCATGCCCTTTCTCATGGATTTAATACTGCCATCTGGAACCAAACTTCCTGCTTTAGTGGCTGACTTCTTCCTGAATACAGAGGGACCTTCCCAGCAGGCTGTACTGTATCACTTTAGGAACTTAGCAAGACAGCCTAGACTAAGCAACTGTGGGAGGGTTATTTGGACAAATGTGTACTGAACATAAGTAAAGACTCTAATTATGCATAAGGATCGGTTAGCCAACTTATTCTGTCTTTCTGTACACTGAATACACTCCTTCTCTTATTTTATTACAGCATAATTCCTTTTCTCATCTCCGAGAGCTGACTTATTTATTTATTTACAGATTTGTTAACTGATTAAGCCCACGGGACACAACTGTCCCTTTCCAGGGGTGACCTGAGAGCACTAACTGGAGGTCTGACTTGCTAAAAGTCACACAGTAGTCAAATGGAGGAGAATGGAATCCAGCTGAAGAGCAATGGGCTTGTTCTGGATATGCATAGCCCATGCATACTTGTTTTTTTTTAAACCTTGCATCCTTTCCAGGAAGGATGTTATATCCATCTGCCACTTCTGTAAGAAAAAGTTGTTCTTTACATTTTGTTAGCTGCTAATTACTATTTTCCAAGACAGCATGCCAAATATTGAACACTATTACTGATGCACCCAAAAGGCTGACATCAGGATTTGCTGAAAGCAAACATTTTGAGATAGCCCATCTTTGAACAGTGATGCCATAATACTAGCACTGTCAATACCCCCAGATCTCCAACTACATATGTAGTTTCTCCAGAATGATATGAGCTCCCAATTGTTCCATTTAGGGAGGTGGCTACAAAGGGCAAGCTAACTTTAATATTAATGTACCAGCACTTAAAATCACTGTCTTTCAAAATAGTCTGGTACTGGCAAACCACAAATTCAGCCTCTCATATGTGAATATGAACCGTGGTTCAACAGATACTGTCAAATTCATCTTCGTATTCTCACTCTCCATCTCCTAGTCCTCCTTGCTGTTTTCCCACATTGTGCCTTACCCCAGGTTCCTTTCCTATTTTGTTATTGTCAGTGCTTCCCTTCTAACTGTATACATTTATCCTGGAGATCTTTTTTATCAGAAGCATTTACTTTGTGTTGTATGCATGCTTCCATGCTTCATGCCATTAGACCAGTCTTTTAAGGTCATCATGCAATTCTTCATTCTAGAACAATTCTGTGATGATAAATCCCATCAGCTTGTCCACCTTTTTTATAGGTACTCTTTCAGAAACTGATACATGACACAAGACTGAGCATTTTCATAAGGAAGTGGAACATGATCAGTCACTAAATACTGAACAATACAGAAACAATGAAGGTGAAAATGGCTGCAAACTATGTTGAAATAAAAAACTGGAACTTTATGTTTCTTGGGGGGATGCTGAGAATGCTGAACCATGTGCATTACATGATATGACTATAAAGTACGCATAACTACCATATACATCCTGATGTAACCATAACCTATTACAACAGTATATGCAAGGTGCATTTTCCATAATACCACTTAAAAGGTAGAGGACTGGTGCCCCTTTAACCCTTACCTTGGTCTTTTTTTAAAACCTTTCTTGAATTATCAGTTGTGACATAAGCAGACTTATATTTGTAAAAAAGTAATCAAACCATATTAATTAGTTCACATTTACCGACCAAACCTTAAGTATGTTTTAGATAAAATGTTTCTTTAAATTTGTAAGCTGCTGACACGTTTGTTTGATTGGCTCAACTGGGTCAGGTGATGTCATGACTCCATTTTTATATGTTAGGTCTGATTATGTATTTTTATCTCTGAAGAATTTAAAAGATATATCAAATGAAGAAAAGCGCTTAGTTAATCTAAACAAGTGTTGGAGACTATTTCTTTTACTGGTGTCTTCAGTGGAATTTGTTGTTTTATAAGTTCACATTTACAAACATTATACATCACATATATTATTATATATCATATAATCAAAGCAACATTACATAACTTGTTCATTCTCTGCCTTTTCGTAAAACTCATTCCTCCTCCAAAACATTTTTCTGTGCTTATTGTTCTCACAATTTCCATTTGTTTCTATGTAATTTACTTCTACCTTTTCTAAAGATTCCAATTCTTGTTCTTTTATCTCTGTTACAATATTCATGATTTCAAGTATGGTTGATCTTGACTTTGATCTCCGTTTTATAGTAATTCCTTTTTTGCACCCACCAAAATTAAACTTAACAAGGCCTAACTATGTATAGGCAATACAGATCCTGTATCCAAGCTCAAAAAATAATTTCCTTAGTAATGCTCATTTGCTTGCCCAGTATTCCTGACAGAGTACTCTACAGGGAATTTTTAAAGTCTGCCAACTCATTACACTCTGAGAACATATGGTCCCAGGTAGCTCTTTCTTCACCATTTCACCTCTAACATTTGTCATCAAACTGAGAAAATAAAGTCTTTTGCAGTCTGATTAGGGTATAAAAGTATCTATGCAATCACTTCCAGACAAAAAGTCTAAATCTTCTAGATTTTGTTGCATATTTGAGAGACATACACATGTTCTCTCATTGTTTCTTTGTGGATTGCATATCTAATCTCTATTCCCAATTTTTTCTAACCTCTTCTGATTGATTTCTATAGTAATTTTTTACAATATTTTATATGTCTTACTAATTAACCCTTTTTAACAGCAGCTTCTGTTCTAGATTCAATTAAAAACTCAAACAGTGCAGGTCTTTCATATAGGACTCCCTTATCTCTTTCTTTGTCTGTACTCCAATATCAGTCCCTGATAGGGGAGGCAATCACTAGTTTGCATTCCAAATTACTTCTTGGCCTCTTTTCATTCTATTACCTTTCCCTTTCTAAATATTTGTTCCAATACCTTGGCTAATTTGACAGCTTCCTCCAGTAAATTCCAGCCCCCTCTTGCCAATTCTCTGGACCCCTAATTGAAGTCATCCCTGTTGGTAGAATCTGTATTGGCTTAGTTCTTAGTATACTTTCTGCTTCTTTATAAATATAATATTCTGTATAACTGTTATTATCCTTAAGGATATGTGTCCAAAATCCCATTCTTTCTTGAACCCTCCCCCACTTCATCATCATCCCTTTCCACTTTGACTTGTAACTTTCTGCTTGTGTTGTGTATAAGAGCCTTAACTGTGTAGCTATAAAATATCCCTTCAAATCAGGTAATCCTAAACCTACTTGTTCTACTGGGAGGATCAACTTATCCCACTTGACTCTTGCTTGCCCTCTTCCCTTCCCAAATAAAATACTTCAATTTTTTTATTAATTACTATCCACAACTTCTCCTCTTGTTGATAAAAATATACCTGACCTGTGTATAAAACTAAAGAGACTAAAGACATTTTACAGCTTGTATCTTGCTATCCATATCCATAGGCAAGAGCTTCCCATTTCTCAGTTTTTGTATGATATTTTGTTTAGTCTTTTCCCACATATCCTTAGCTGCCATAACAGAACCGTTTTTAACCCACACTCCTAAATACCCCATTTTATCTTCTCCCCATAAATATGGGTATTGCTGAACCAATTCATGTATGGGTATATAGATTATAGCTGTAGCCTTTGTTTTATCTCCCTGCCAAAAAATGGAATTGTCTCAGAATGTTCTACAACACTGAGATGTCCTTTTCTGATTCCATCAGGTGCAAATAATGTCATCTGCAAATAAAGCCAATTTTTCTTTAACACCTTACCAATTATATCCTTGAATTTCTAAGCCTCTTATTTTCTTTACCAATTGTTATAAATATAATGCAAATAATAAAGGGGAAAGAGGACACCCCTGCCTGGTTCCTTTGTTCAGACACTACTTATCAGAGAGGAACCCTCCCACTTTGATTTTTGCTTCCGATCCTTCATAAATCTTCCTTAGTAACCTTATTATTATATCAGGGAATGCAAATTCTTCCATTGCCCTACTCATAAAATCTCAGCTTATTCTGTTAAATGCTTTCTTTAAATCAAGATCCACAAATAACAGAAGTGTTTTCTTATATTCTGTTTCTGTCTGGATCATCATTGTTCTACTAATGTTGTCAAATGTTTGCCTACCTTCCACAAAACCACACTGGTCCATTTCTATCAATTTTGGCATCAGATTTACCATTCTTTTAGCAATTACAGACATATACACTCTATAATCATGGTCAAATTGAAATGGGCCTATATGAACTATATCAGATGGGTCTTTCTCATCTTTGGGTGTTCATAAAATATCCAAAATATTTTCTAGTACCTCTATAAGATCTCTGGTTATTTTACTTGTTATAGGCTCTCTAACTTTGAGCATAAAGCTTTCTACTTTCTACTTTCTGTTGCCTAAGTCATTGTGCTAAAAGTTTTTGTGTTCTGTCAGTATTATTATAAACAGTTGCTTAAGAGCAATCTTTCTAAGCTGATACATATTATCCTGGTATTCCCTTATTTTCTGTTTAGCACTGTGCAAGTGTGTCTCTTCTTGTTGTGTGAGATTATCCTTATTTTGTAATACTTCAACCTTTGTCAGCCCCTCTGCATAATTCTTATTACTTCTTAACCAGATCTATTTTTCTTTCATTTATACCCTATTTTTAAACTCCACTTTCATTTTATCCCACTCAACATCTTCCCTAATAACTCCTGGATAATTTCCACTACTCATTCCTTAAATTTCTCTCCTTTTAATAGGTAGGTGAGGATGCACAAGTGTCTTATCTTTACTTCATTACCCTGCATTTTTATCTTAGTAAATATTAATGCATGATCTGAAATACTTATTGGATGTGTGTCAAAGTTCTCAATTACATGCTCCTGTGAAATATAATTTGCATCTAGTCTAGCTCAGTTATTGTACCATGGGGAATAATATGTACATTCACTCAGAGTTTCTACTACTGAATTCATGTCTTCAGAAATCTACCCTCTTTTGTTATGTTTTCCCAACTAGGCTCCCCAGTTACATCCTCATTGTTGCAAATCAAATTACGGTCTCCACCTATAAGTAATGTTGCCTACTAAAAGCTGTTTATTGCTCAAAAACTATTAAACTCCATAATAGCAGTTTATGTAGAATATAAAGACATGCCAGTATAACCCTCATCCATTGCCAGTAGCTCCTTACTACCACAAATCTATTTTTATCTTTTTCCTTTATCACTACTGGAACTTCTCTAGCAATTAATACAAGTACTCTACTTTTCCAATGAGCCTGGTATTCTACAGAATATCTATCCAAAAATCTTTATCAATTTCACATGGACAGTTCTTTCCAAGTGTGTCTCCTGTAGCGTGGCTATTTGCACTCTGCATTTATTAATATAATTAAGTATTCTTTCTGTTTATATACTTGTGAGACCATTCACGTTCCAAGATAATATGGAAAGTGTGACCATTATGGTAACAAGTCATTATTCCTACCTATTATATATGGCAGCTTTTGTAAATGTCTATTTTCAGCTTTTGTGGTACATGCACTCATTAATGTTTGACAGTTTAATCCTTTATACAGTTTTTTTTTCTTATCATGAACACTGAAACATATATCACATTTTACATGACTTTTTGTTTTAATAAAACCTCACACAAAAACCAAACACATCCCCAGAACACCTCCAGTACCTGTTAACTTAAAATAAACAAATATAAATATGTACATCTTCAAATAATGAAGTTTAACCCTTCTTATTGGAACATTTGTGGCAAAACAGATAGCTACTAACACATGCCTTATCTTATCTAAAGTTGAGGTTATCCACACTAAGATGCATGTTAATGCCTGTGTTCATACTTATACTAATTGATGTTTGTATCTTTGTTTCTCTCACAGATGTAAAAAAACAGTTTGCATGCTTTCAGAAAATATTATTGTTTAGCCTTGAAGAAACTAGTGCTTTGGCTTTTCTATTGCCTTATAATCAGCTTGTCTCCATAGAAATATAAGAAAAAATGTAGTCCTCAGCTAAAGGGTTTTAAAGACAATCTGTTTTACTTACAGCTACCCCTTTTCTTTGTCTTCCCTTCCCCTTTGTGGTCTTCCAAATATTAATGACATGAAGAGAGGTAAATGCCTTTTAGTTCCTCACAGGTTTAACATAGTCAACAAAAGTTCATTCTTTCCACTTTTTCTTGCACAGCCATATTTCACAAATGTGACTGATTATTTGTAATCTCACATTTATTTACTAATTTCCATGTTTCTATACTTCTTCCTGTTCATCTTCATCTTCCAACTCCAAACTCAGGTTCAATTCTGAGGTACTCTCAATTCTTCTAGTCAATTCCTGGGCATTTCTCTATCTCTCAAGCATTTTCCTTTGGAACACTGGAAAAAGGTTTCACTGTCAAAGTCTCTCCATGTGCTATATTATCAGAAGAATAAGAAGCAGAGACCCCTTCTGCTTGATGGCTCATATTTTGATGGGCAAATGTGTATTTCATTCTTAGACTGCTCTGCATCAAGAAATTCCTTTGATCCTTCAGGAAAAATATTTTGAAGACAGCTGGATACAGCAGCTTCCCCAAAGCTGATTACAACCTCCTGAGGGAATGTATAAGCAGCTTCACAGCCCCCTACCCTTCCACAGAAATTGGCACATATGTCCAAACTTGCACCAAAGTACTATATGAGCATTTATATAGCTGCATGGAATCAGGAATACCAGATAGGATGAAATAATTCTCCTCAAGGAAGAGTAAACCTGTCTGCTGGACATCTACAATAAATAAACTCTATAATAAAAGGAAAAAAATGCTGTCCAGGACCAAGAAGGAGCAGGTGTCTAATTGGAAGCAATCTCTCCTTAGTCTGAACAAGCACATAAGAGCACTAGTAAAATCCTCCAAAGGAAACTTCGAGTCCAAACTGGCCACATCTACTAAAGACAGTCATAAGGCTTTCTTCACATATATCCAAAATCTCAAGGGAACTACCCAGATCTACTCAGAACTGGTAGTCAGGGATACCAATTACACAAATCCTGTAGATATAGCCAACTTGCTGGCAGACAGGTTCATTGAAAACTTCATTCCTCTGTCCTCCATCAGTAAAACAGGACATCCCCATTACCTGCACCCCTCCTCTTATCTCTAGGGAGCAAGTCATCACTGCTCTCTCAAAGACAAAAAATGCATCCTCCATGGGACCCGATAATATCACAGGCTGCATCCTACATGAACTCAGGTAGGAACGTGCAGCACCATTAGGCACCTTATTCAACCAAAGCCTGAGTACCGGCTTCATCCCAGCTGAGTGGAGAACAGCTACTGTCATCCCTTTGCACAAAAGTGGAGCATCCACCAATCCAGGAAATTATAGACCCATCAGCCTAACTAGCCTTATCTGCAAGGCCATGGAGCAGATTATCATAGGTTCATAGGTTCATAGGTTGGTACTAGGCTATCAGCCCTAGGGCCTATACAAGCCTAGCCATAACAATTCCCTGGCTATTTCTTCCCACATTATTTACTTTCCTGGACCCCTGTCTAGCAGGGCAACTGACGTGATCCCTGGGGTTAATTTCCTTTCTCCCATCCAATCGTCAAGGTTCCTCTTGAAGAGGTCCAAAGAGGCACTCTGCTTGACATGTATGGGCAATCTATTTTAGAGTCTGGGGAGTCTCTGGGTCAGGAACCTATCCCTCCAGCATGTTTTGTTTATTGTGATGACAAGGTTTAGATCCCTGGAGCGTGTAGCTCTGAGGGATTGGGATTTCTTTAAGTGTAGCATGTCCAACAGCTCTGGGTTTGACATGGCCTTGTATGTTAAGCAGAGATCGCCTCTGAGTAGACGATATGTGACAGAGTATAGCTGGAGTTTTTTAAGGTGGTCAGCGTAGGGCATCTGCTTTAGGCCTGTGATTCTTTTAGTGAGGTATTTCTGAGGCCTTTCCAGTTGTTGCAGATGTCTTGAGAGGTACATACCAAATGGGGCATTGTATTCTATAATGGGTCTAATGAGGGATGAGTACAGTGGGACAATGACCTCCTTTTTTCTGGATGAAAAGCCCTTCGTGATGAGGTGTGCCACATAGAAGGATTTCCTGACTGTTGTGGCGATATGGTTATCAAAGGTGAGACAACTGTCCACCTGTGTCCCTAAGTCCCTTATCACACTTTCTGTGATAGTGTACTGCCACCTATATGGTAATATAGGACTCATGGACTTCATTAACAAGGACTTTGGAACCTCCAGGCACTTAATCCCACACAGTTTGGTTTTGTCAAGGGGAGGTCATGCCTGTTAAATTTGGTCGACTTCTTTGAGACAGTCACCAAGGCCATAGATGAGGGGAAGATGGTACACACCACCTACCTTGACCCATACAAGGCCTTCAATACTATTCTCCACTCAGGTATAATAGATAAACTCTCTCAACTAGGCATCAATCCATATGTTACCAGATGGGTAGCAAACTGGCTCACTGATAGAACTCACCTAGTCAAAATAGATGGTGTAGCCCAGGAATCGGTCTTGGGGCCTCTGCTGTTTGGGATATACTTCTCCGAGGTGCAGGCCAAATCTAGTGGGCTATGGCTGACCAAGTTTGCAAATGACTGCAAGCTAGGTGCTGTCATCAATCCCCCTAGTGATGTGGACATCCTCCAAGAGGGTCTCACCCAAACAAATGACTGGTGCCAGAAACATAGCCTCAAACTGAATGCCAAAAAATGCATCCTCAGCACTTTTGGGGAGAATGATGTCCCCAGAAATTATCAGATTGATAATAAGGCACTAAGCATGCAGACAGTCATGAGGAACCTGGGAACCCAGGTTGAGAGTAAACTGACTTTTGACCACAATATTGCCTCCATTGTACAGAAAGCTTTCTACATGGCAAACCTCATTAGTAAGGGTATCTCATCCAGGGACAAGGTGGTCATAACATCCCTATATTCTTCCCTTATAAGACCGATTATTGAATACAATGCCCCTTTCAGCATGTACCTCACAATGCACATGCAGCAGCTGGAGAAACCACAGAGATGCCTCACCTGGAGAATGCAGGGCCTCAAACATCTACCCTACACAGATAGGCTAAAACCCCTGTCCTTCTACTCAGTATCCTACAGAATCCTCAGAGATGACCTCTGTCTGATCTAGAAAGCAACCTCAGACCCCGCCCTGATGGGACTGCTGCATATCCGCAAGTCAAGCTCCACTCGAGTAACCCGCATGTGAGACCTCAACCTGGTCTGTGACATCAATAGGACTTGTTGGCAGGACAGATTTGTGTCCCAGAAACTCCGCCTTTTGTGGAATAGACTCCCTCTCCACATAAAGCATAGAAGCTCATTAAACCTTTTTAAGTGCAACCTAGATAACTGGATTGGGAACAGAAAATACACTCCTGAGATTCCACCTATGTCCTTGCTGGACAGTGGCATAGGGTGCTGACTTGTTGGAACATGGGCTAAATTCTTGGCTAGGCTTGTATGATCCTATGATCATACCTGCCTCTCAACACTCCCTAATTGCTGGAAAAAATTGTTTTTCTTCTACCTGGTGTACACCGAATAATCATTTTCCACAAACACTCCACTGTCTCCAACTTTTAATACTTTGCCCCTTTGCCACGGTTTTATCAGGAGCAACTCTTTCCACTGGTAGGATTGCATCTTTATTAATAAATGTCTTAGCTGATATCTCATGACAAAATCTGGAGCATACACACAGATTGCCCTTTCAAATATGCTACATGATTTAAAATCCTGTCTAAATAAATAGAAATGCCCTTGGTAATAAATCCAGATGCTAATACTATTAGTTTGAAGGTTGGTGGTAATGGATTTGTATGAATCTTAGGAATCCCAGATAAAAAATAAATAAAATTCCATTTCTAACATTTATAATGGTTAAAGAAATCATATAAAAACATCTAATAAACCATTAATAAATATATCATATAAATATGACTTGACGTTATAGCATATTTGATATTCAAGTTCGTTATTTAACATACATTCAATGTTCCTATCATAACCAGTTTAATATTCACAATGAAAGTTCTGCCTTTATTGACTTTCTTAAGCTAAGTTTTCTATCTTGATTTAAGTTTCTCAAATGTTTACAGTCAATGTTACTGTGACACCCCACCACTGGATCAGTAATCAAGGAGCATCAATCTTCACACCTGGCAACAGTGGGGGACGTACACTGGGAGGATGACAAGTACACACACATTATTTCCAGATGTAGCTCTCTGCATCAAGTGCAATTTCCCTTAAGAGCACACAGAAACCAGAGTCAGTCCAGGCCTGGTTTCTCCCTCTTTCTCCAGATCCCGAATAAGACTCTCCCACTGGCACAGCTATAGAGTTGAGTCCTTAGCCAGAGTCTTCAACACTCTCTCTCTGTCCAACCAGTGCTTCGTGTCTCTGCCCAAGGAGATAACACACACACTCTTGGAGATTTGTTTTACACACACATGCACGCACACACACACACACACACACACACACACACACACACACACACACACACACACACACACACACACACACACACACACACACACCTATGAATGGCCGACACAGGTTTACTAGCTATGTCCCGTTCTACCCAGACTATAAGGTAGTTATCACTGCCACCAGAACCCTTAATCATCTATTTTAAGGCCCTTAACAAAGGGTATCAAATCTTACCGTGGAATGCTACTATTAATACAAATGGTAGTTTGACCAACAGCAAGGCTATCAGGAGTGGCCCACAGTGTCACCAAATAAATATGCAAGTACTCTCAGAACTTAAATAACTCTTCAAAGATCAGCCACAATGAAATATTTAAATATATTTAATAATAAATAAATAAAAAAAAAAAAAAGAAAATACTCACTATGTAATTATAGTGTCATCGGAGTTCAAAATCACAGGAAATATTTAAAACAACTTTGCAGGACAGTCTTAAATAAATAAAGAAAAATATCTAAACTAAGTGTTGCTATATTCCTGACTATATCCAAGAGAGTTATAGTGTTCCCAAGACTTACTTAGAGCAAGTCAAACGTGTGGTGAATGGGTCTTTTTGTCAGGTCCAAGACAGACTACAGAATGCTCTATCTCACTCAGAGAGCTCTCAAATTAATATTTGAAATATTACTGCTGGGATAACTTGGAGAATGACATCATTGCTTGTCATCTGACTCTTAGTTCCCAGGCTCAAAACAACCATTGATGGCAGCTAGTAGCATTTAGCATCTACTTGTAAAAATACATAGACAATGGCTTTTTTTCTCAGCTCTATGGCAAAGATTAGAAGTCATAAAATAATAAAACACTTCCAAGACAATACAGAACGTTCCCTAATTTTAGAAATTGTGTCTCTTTGCTGCCATAAAGTAATTTAATTTCAGCTATTTATCTGAAGTTAACCTCTTGTGTTCCAGTTTCCACTGTTAAAATATATACATTTAAACAGTTACATAGTGTATGTACATTTCTGTTCTCTTGCAGTAGAGCACACTGTGGATAAATTCACGTTTGTTCAAACGATCTTATATGACATACAGCTGTAATGCATTTGTAACACAAACATTGTATCTGAATGATGTTAATATTCACAAATGACATATAATTATATACAAAATTCCAGATAGCTGGGCTGGTAGTACCTCCTTTTGTGACATTTCTTCCCCCTTCGAAGACTCAAGCTAGCTTTTCAACTGACTCCTGAGAAATGTTGCTTGAGAGGGGTGAGCCTATCTGAGAATACATTACCTCATTTCCTGTCTTGAGATCCCAGCTGCCTTGGCATTGCTAACCTCAACTACAGTGCTGCACTGTCATATCATATGCATGCAATCCTAGGCTCCACCATAGAAATTTGGGATTTTGCTGGCTGGCTCCCTATAGCCATAAATCTCCCTCTAACTCCTCCTGCCTTCTACTGCAAATACATAGCACCAGAGTCCCACTATCATGGTAAGGTTTCATGGTGTTAACATGGTACAATTTCTGACCCTGCCTAGCAGTTCTACCATGTAGTTATCACTGACCTTCCTTACCACTTTGAAGGGTCCCTCCCAAGCTGCCTGCAGCTTGTTGTGTCCTACAGGAATGAGAACCGTAACCTGCTGCCCTACATCATACTCTCTAGCTGAAGCATTCCTATCATAACAAGACCTTTTTCTGTTGTTGGGCTCCTGCCAGGTTATCCTCGTGGGCTAAGCCCATGAGGTTCTTGAGCCTTGACCTGAGGTTTAGAACATATGCCACACCAGACTCCTTGTGGGATTCACACTCACCCTCCCACTTATCACAAATCAAATCTAGAGGTTCCCTTACCCTGTGCCCATACAGCAACTCAAAGGATAAAAAACCCATGGATTCCTGGATCACCTCTCTCTAAGCAAACAACAGATAGGGCTAATATTTGTCCCACTCCCTCTTAAATTGCTATGCAAATGCCCATACCATGGTCTTTAGTGTAGAGTTTAATCTCTCCACCAGACCATTAGTCTGGGGATGGTAGGGGTGGTCTTTAGGTGCTTCACATCGCAGCACTCCCACGGACAAGCTAGCAGGTCTGATGTGAAATTGGCACCTCTGTCAGTCAGTATTTCATTTGGGAAACCTACCCTGCTGAAAATCTCTAACAAAGCATTTGCCACTTTTTCTGCTTCAATGGAGGACAGAGCCACTGCCTCACAGTATCTGGTAGCATAATCTACTACTACTAGGATATACTTCTTCTCTATGGAACTTGGATACTCAGAGGCCCCATAATATCCATAGCTACCCTCTGAAACAGTTCCTCAATCACAGGCAAAGGCATCAAAGGAGCCTTGACCTTGTCTCTTGCCTTGCCTACTTTGTGGAACTACCCATATGTTTTGCAATACCCTGTTACATCCCTTGAAATCCCAGGCCAATAAAAGTTCTGCATAATATGTCTCTTTGTATACTTTTTGCCCATATGACATGCAAAGGGAATGTCATGTGCTATAACTAGAAGTGTCAGATGGTAGACTCTGGGCACTACCAACTGCTGCATTCTCTCACCCTCTAGCCCTCCCTCAGTAACCTGTACAGTAACCCTTTGTCCCAGTATACAGGTTCCCCCTTTCCTTAAGAATCATGTGCCTTACTAGCTACCTCCCTCAGGCCTTGTAATGTACGGTCTGAGAGCTGAGCCTGTCTCAACTCTCTCTTTGTAATCCTTCTCAGCTCCCCTTCCACAGGAAGTCTGGTATTCTCTGACAGTGGTGCCTCACTGTCAGCCTGGATACTACTACTCACCTCTGCCCTTGCAGTCACTCTGTTCAGGGAACATCAGTACCCACAAGCAGCTATGGCTCATCTTCAGTCTCACTGCTACTGGGTAGCTCTTTCTCTGAAGTAGCCACCTCTCCAGTCCTGGCTTCAAGTGTGTGGTCTGTCTGGATCACCTCCAGACTACCAGACCCACATGCTTGTCTCCAAGCCTGACTGCATGTAACTGCATGCACTGAAGGTACTGCATTATCAAAATCATTCCTTATCAGGACATCTGCAGAGATATCCTCAAACACACCTACTTGCTTCCTTTTCTGCCCTCCCAGTCAAGGTGAACCCTAGCCAAAGGTATTTGGAATGGGGTCCCTCCTAAAGCTCTAACTGGAGTAGACTACCCAAGCAAGTAGTGCTCCTCTTTAACCATTGCAGGCTTCACAATGGTTAGGTCAGAGGCTGTGTCTCTCCTGGCAGTGGCCTGTTTTCCATCTAAGACATGATATAACCTCTTCCGGTAGTTTTGTACCCTTGTTGTCTCCAGACAACTAACTGCTGGCATTCTGTCATTCTCACTTACTGGCTCTTCCACTTTTTGTTTCCCACCTTGCCTCTGTGGACATCTATATGCTACATGGCCCCACTGGTTGCATTTAAAACATTTAACCCTTGATCCTGGCCATGTACCTGAACTAGTGGTTTCCCTTGCTACTGGTGGACTCTTTTGGGGTGGTTTAAGGTGCCCACCATGGGTTCCCTTAGACCCATGTGCAGCACTGGGTATCCCTTTCCTGTGCAGTGATGCCCTGCTTGGTAGGTATAGGTCTCACCTTTTCCTCAACTCATCTGTGATATTACACTTTCTATCTTCTAACCAGATTCTCATGTCCTCAGGCAAAGTGCTAAGGTCTTGTTCCCTCACCAAAAGGTCTGCCAGCCCCTCAAAAGTGGTGACCTGACACCCACTTACCCATCTATGAAAATAAGTGCTTAACTCAGCAACATATTCACACATACTTTCATCTGCCTTACATCTATGCTCATGAAAACTTTTTTCTATAAGCTTCAGGTGTTAACTTGAAACACTCAAACAATTTTAACAGTGTTATAATTTAAGCAATCAGTATCAGACAATTTAGAAATAGCAGTTACAGCTCTACCATGGAATAATGGGGTCAGGAACTGTACCCAGAGCTCTTTTTCAACATTGTACAATTTACAAACCCTTTCAAACATATGAATAAAACTATCAAAATTATCACCTTCTGTAAATTGTGGAAGAAATGTATTGATAACCTTTACTGCTTCTGTGGTTCGGTTATTCACTTCCCCATTACCTGCATGACCCTGGGAAAGTGTCAGCATCTCATTTTCATGCTGCCTCTGCCTCTCATTTTCTTCAGCCTCCAGACATCTTATTCTCTCTGCTGATTCTACTTCCAAATGTTTGGCCTCCAGTTCAAGTCTCTTTAACTCCAGATGGATTTTTAAGTCCTCTGAGGCAAAGTTGGACTGTCCGTTTTCTGAGAGTTGTACACCCCCAAGGCCAATCTGGTTGTCCTCCTGGTTGCTGGTCTGTGGTGCAGCTGTAACTAAGGCTGCAATCATCTCTGATTTAGTCAGGTTGGCATGTCCCAGTCATTTGGCTTGGCACATCTCAGCCAACTGGCACATTGTTAGCTTGCTATACTCCTCTGTTGACATCCTTGTCTACTCTTCCTGACTAACTAAGCTAACAAAAAAATAAATAAAAATATTGTGATATGGAACTCTGAATGTTCACTGTGTGGCTGCTTCAGGATACAAACAAGTTCCTTAGTGACCACTGTTTACAGGCTACAGGAGTTCAGTATCCACACCACTGAAACCCAATATGTGATGGAGTGATCCCACCACTACCACCATTAAATGTGATGCCCAACCCTGGACCAGTAATCAAGGAGCCTCAATCCTCCCCTCTGGCAGCAGTGGGGGGACATACACTGGGAGGATAACAGGTACACACACAGTATTTCCAGATGCAGCTCTCTGCATCAAGTTCAGTTTCCCTTAAGAGCATACAGAGACCACAGTCAGTTTGAGGTTGGTTTCTCCCTCTTTCTCCAGATCCCCAGTAAGACTCCCCACTGGCACACCTATAGAGTTGAGTCATTAGCCAGGCTTCCAAGCCGAGTCCTCCAACACTCTCTCTGTCCAACCAGTGTTTCATGTTCTTGCCAAAGTAGCTGACACACACTCTCTTGGATATTTGTTTTACACACACACACACACACACACACACACACACACACACACACACACACACACACACACACACACACACACACACACACAAACTCACCACACACACACCTGGGAAAGGCTGGCACAGGTTTACTAGCTATGCCCCTTTTCTGCTCAGACTATAAGGTAGTGATCACTGCCAGCAGAACCCCTTATCAACTACTTTAAGGCCCTTAACAAAGGGTGTCTAATCTTACTGTGAAATGTTACTATTAATACAAATGGTAGTTTGACCAAGAGCAAGGGTATTAGGAGTGGCCCACAGTGTCACCAAATAAATATGCAAGTACTCTCAGAACTTAAATAGTTCTACAAAGATCAGCCACAATAAAAGGTTTACATATATTTAATAATAAATAATAAACGAACAATAAAATGTTCAGTATATAATAACAGTGACATCAAAGTTCAAAATCATAGGAAATATTTAAAACAACATTATAGGACAGTCTCAAATAAAGAAAGAAAAACATCTAAACTAAGTATTGCTATATTCCTGACTATATATAAGAGAATTATACTGTTCCCTAAACTTACTTACTCAGAACAAGGCAAATGTGTGGTGAATGGGTCTTTTTGTTAGGTCCATGACAGACTTCACAATCCTCTGTCTCACTAAGAGAGTTCTCAAATTAATATCTTGAATATTACTGCAGGAATAACTTGCAGAATGACATCACTGCTTGTCATCTGACTCCCAGTTCCCAGGCTCAAAACAACCATTGATGGCAGCTAGTAGGATTTAGCATCTTCCTTTAAAAATACATAGACAAGGGCTTTTTCCTCAGATCTATGGCAAGGACTGGAAGTTATAAAACAATAAAACACTTCCAGAACAATATACAAAGTTTCCAAGTTTTAGACATTCCCCGGGATTCATGAAGCTCGGCGCAAGGCCGGCATAAGGGCTGCGCCGGCGGTGCAGGGAATAGCCGGCGTAGTAGCGCCATATGCATATTAATGAGAGGGCACCGCAACCACAGACACGTGCGTAGTGTACGTGAGCGAGCCCAAGTAGGATGCGTCCGGAGGCGTGGCTAAGCCGGCATGCGGTGAGCAACCTAATGTGCTGACTGCCACGGTCCGCCCATAATAGTAATGGCAGCAGCCAGGGCCCGTGCAGAATGAAACGCACGTAGAGTATGCAACATAGTACCCGTCCCAACTAAAAGGAGAAGCAAATACAACCCACGAAGGCTTAAGTGTACCCGTCCAAGGATTAAAGGATACGCATGAGACCGCGTTTGTTCCGCAATGCACCGTCAGTGGTTATACTCAGAGAAGGTGTACAGCAGCATGTCAGCGCGCCGCACCGACATAGGAGTAGCGACTAAGGTCACCACCTGTCCCACTTTGCGAGGGGCAGTCCCTCTATGGGCAGTTGTGTCCCGAAAACAAATATTAAAAATGGCAAATGTGCTAAGATTGTAGGACATAATGATATCCCGTATTTAATGTAATGGTAGCATGAGTTGGTTAGTTCTGTAACTGAAATACCTAAATGACACAAGAAACAGAATAAGCAACCAAACTGCCACAACAATAAGCTTTTATTTAGGCAAACAAGTGAAGTTCTATGCTATATAGTGACCGTGTGTATGTGTCGGCCTGTAAACTCAGATGTGAGTCCCGGAAATATCCCACCTTGGCAACTGGAAAAGGTGGCAACCCCAGTAGCGACATGGGCATGGTCACCAGGGTTACCAGCTGTCCCAATGTGCCGTGGACAGTCCCTCATTGGACAGTTGTGTCCCTGCAAAAATCGAAAAATGGAAAATGACCTGAGATTCCCTGCCAAAAATATTCCCTAATATACATGTAATAGTAGCATAAAACATATAATTTGTATATGAAACACATACATGGCATAAGAAACTGAATAAGGAACCCAAATGCTAACAGAATAAGCGTATATTATGGCAAACAAGTAAAGTCCTGTCAACTCCACTTACTGTGGGTATGTGTTGTCCTGCAAAATCCGATGTTCCCACAAAACATGTCCCACTATGGTCATTGGAAAAGGTGCCAACCATAATGGTCACAAGCAGTAGTGACAGAACATAGCCGGGTAGCTGTGTTGACATAACAACAGGAAGGAACCAAGATACCTTAAACACAGGCAAACATGTGCATAGCTGCATATCCCACACCCATCAACGTCTCTGTCGCATACACTGGATGGCGTATGTTGAAGTGTAATATCCAGAAGCAGAACCCATGCATTCAGATGTAATACACAATAGCCTCATTGTAGCATGTAAGTCTCACCCATGTACACCTGTGCACCCAAACCTGCTAGCATCCGTGTGCAGCTATACACCTACACACAATGTGCATACCTGAAATGTGGTAAGATGTTTGTGTTAGGCAGTGCCACGCGGGCAAATCATTACCCACATGTCACCAACCCACCTCAGGTACAGATATGGAAATGGCTGCATGTGAATGTGTCTGCAGAATGTGAACATCCCCATGTGGTATGTACCCGTCCACACCATATAGGTTTGCATACGACACGGTGCACATAACTGTACACATGTGGACAAGTCGGGTTGTTGAACCACCGCATCGATGATTAGCTATGCAGAGAAGTCGAACACATATAGCGGAACACGTGCCTACCAAACAGGACGTCCTAACAGGGTGCTAAAGGCAAAGAAGGGGAAGGTGGGACATCACATGTGGAGAGTAGCGTTGCCGGACGGCCAAATACACACGGTCAAGGTAAAGGATGGAACAACATGCATATGGCCGGATGGATGTTGTCCGAGAAATATATATAGAAACACATATGAAGTGCAAGTTTAGACTCGAAATACTATATAATGCATTGAACTGTACCGTACAATATGGCAGTAGAACTGATCATGCATGTAATTGGTGAAGCTAAGCTATAGTGTGATGGAATTCTGACCCTGGCAGTAACCAGTACAGCAGGCTTATGTCTCTCAGCATTAATTATCTGCTGGGTGACAGAAAACTAAATGTATGTACATGCATAACATCACCCCTTCCCCTGAGGAGGATGGCCTTGTGAGCTCTATCGAAGATAAGAGTACAACTCCTTACCAGAGAGACAAAGCAACGTATTAAGAAATGAACTGACTACTGTATCGGAACAGTCCAGGGTCCTTGAAACAGCTACAATCACAGAAGGACACTGTAATTGACCAGGTGCCTTGCAAGGCTGTGTTATTCTCATGGGAAAACAGTTTAAAAGCACGACCTCAGCACCCACGTATGTATAGACTATTGCGGACCATAGTGATGGAAATGCCCTGTGACTGACCACATCATTAATGTGTGCATAAGATGATAGTATACACAATGCTCATACAGCTGTAACATGTATAGAGTAAAACAAAAGTCTAAACTTGTACTGCATAGTTCTTTGCCTCCTGCTGCACAGTAGTAAAACGTTATTAATCTCAGCTTCCTGTGTCATTGACTGTCAGTTTGAAAAGATGAATGAGTGTTACAGTTTGATTTAAACAACGTAATTGACAGATGTGTATGTTCTAGCATGGGAATAGGTCAAGCCAACCATCACAATGTCCATGTGTACCACATACAAACAGCCAGTAACACGCAGTAGTAGTGCATGAAGGCATACACGACTGTGGGAATAGTACAGGACATATGGCACGTGCCAAGTGCAGATGCATGACACAAACCCCAGGATGGGTGTCCCTGCAAAGAGGAACATGTGCCAAGCACACCTCCCACAGATGTACCGGCAATAAAACACATGGCAAACACACAGAAACACTACCGTCCAACACACGACTGCAATGGAGCCTGGTCAGACACCAACATGAAGCATGCACAAACAGGGACTTGTGTAATGTTTGCCTTAACACCCCCCCATAGGCCAAAGAAGAATAGAAAGAACATATGCATGTAATGTTGTGAAGGATGTGTGGTAGTCCTCAGTATCACAGTGTTAGGGACACAGATACACTGTCATCAACTGTGACATATGTGCACTGTACACAGCATACCTGCATGTAATACAGAGGACAATCATGTGCCACAGAAATATACACTGGATAAAGAGGATAGGGATAGACAAGTGTAAATGTGACAAACTATGAATATAGGTTCATAGGTCCATAGGTACAGGGTAGGCCATCGTCCCAGGTTCAGCCATAACACTACACCATAGTTAGGATGACTTTGGCAACCTTCTGTGCTTCAGATAAAATACTCATGATATTGCTGTACCTCCATCAAGCAGTGATAATGATGTAATCCCTGGCCTATACCTGCAATTCTCCATCCAATGGACAACATACCCGTGAACAAGGCTATGAAGGATCTCTGTCTCACATGTACTGTGATGTAGATCCACAGCATTGTGAGTGTCTGGGTGATAAATGTGTCACTCAAACACATCCCAGTAATGACCGTGACAAGGTTCATGTCACCTGCCCTAGTGGTTCTGAGGGATGCATATACAGTAGGTGAAGCATACACATGACATATGGGTTGACATGGCCTCGTATGTCCGGCACAGGTCAACACTAAACAGCAGGTATGTGACTTAATGGGGCAGGGGTCCTACAAGTGGGGCAGCATTACACAAAATGATGTCATCCTGCATCTGTACGACAATTAACCTATGAGGGCTTCCCAGCTGCTGTAGGTGTATGGTCAGATACAGTCTGAATGGGGCAATGTAGTAAATCATAGGTGTAACACGTAATGGGTACAAGGAGACAATGACCTAGCCTGATGTAGATGTGAATCCCTGCACAAACAGGTGGGCAATGTAGAAGTCCCACAGAACCACGATAGCAACGTGTGTGTTGAATGAATGGTGACTGACAAACTCTGTCCCCTGATCCCTGGTAATCACCCCTGTGCTGAGTGGACAGCCACCTATATGCTGGACAGGGGTGACCTAGTACTTCTCGACAGGTATGATGTTGCATTACTTAGCATTTAGCTGTGGGCCATGTCCCTGACAGCAGATATGCATATCTGGGAGGCCCCTTCAAAGGATATCTGTGTCAGATGTCCGTCCCACTATGGCACCTGTTTTGCAGTCATCTACAAACAATGTTGCCCATAACACCCCTGTGTGTGCCTGTACCGTGGAAATGTAGATGTATGACAGGAGTGGACCCACGGAAGGGCCCCATGGGACACCACATGCGACAGGCAGTAGGTCTGACATGCTGCCAGCAAGTATGACCGTGTGGGTTGTGTCACATAGACAGTTTACAACACATTCTGTGATGCGTGTTCACATCCCAGCCAATGGGTTTATCAACGATACCTGAGGGGGGTAATGTGATGAAGGCCTTTGCCAGGTCGAGGTAGGCTGTATGGACTGCAAAACACCCCATCAATGGCCTCGGTGACTGTCCCGAAAATGTCAACCATGCTTTAAAGGCATGAACCGCCCCTGAACAAGACAAACCATGTTGGATGCAAAGTATGTATGTCCCCTATGCATTCATGTACAAGCCGCAGTATGATCCCTCCCATGTCTTTGCAGATAGGTCTCCTCATGGTAATGGGACAGTAATAACCAGGCTCAGTGGAGGCATTGGCCCTGTGACGTGGGACTACCGTTGCCATGCGACACAACCTGGGTACCTTACCTGAGGTGAGGCTACAAAGAAATAGCTGTCCTAACTGTGGGTCTAATTCCTCAATGAGATAGTGGAGTACACAGTGGGGTCACCAGCTGGTCTCATGGATGCTATGTCCACTACCCTGGAGAGAGCATGTCCCACCTGTGTGTCACAGAACATTTGGTGACCACAAACCGCTGGTACAGACATCTCCTCATGTGTGGGCGAGGGTGTGGAGATGTCCTCACTGGACTTGTCAGCCTGTATGTTGGCAATGTGTGTATGTTGAGTAAACTCCACCTCTTTGTGAACCCAGTCAGAGCATATGTGGGAGTGACCTCCCAGGTGTTGAGCATAGCAACTGAAGGTGGTATGATTGTCAGCCAGGTCCATGTAGGTATATCTGTGGAATGTGCCCTGGACCATGGCATGACAGTGTGTAACTCTACACATATGATGACCAAGGGTGTCATACCTCACAAGGTGTCTGCTCCACCTTGTAGTAGCCACCTCCTCGTGTTGTACATCCTGTGTATGGCTGGGGTACACCACACTGGATGCTTGGCATTGGTACAATGAACCACAGTTGGGTAAGTGAATGCCTGGTTCATGCAGTCCTGTAGGTACTGGTAGATGGCAAATGTGATTGATGCAGTGGCTGCAGTACTGTCGACCACTGGCTCAGGGTCCTTAAAGGAGACCACAGTAGTGTGCAGAATTGTGTAGTCTGCCTCTGAGCAAGCAATGTGTATGGTAACTGGCAACACTCACAGCAACGGATGCCAATAGCAGAAGCCAATGTCCAAATAACATAGATTAACTTCTGCATGACAATATGTCTTATCATACATGTATTGACACGTGTCTGCTAATTACAATTGCAAATGGCCGGTAAGACTGGCCTAAAGTTCCCGTGGTTTACACAGTCTGGAGGTGTTGTTCCGATAATAAAGTGGCAATACCTCCCAATCGTGACCTCTGGGTATTAAAGTGGTTGTTAACCTGCAACATTGGATGTACACCATTGGGTTCTGGTGTCGGAAAACATGGTTCCTGTACCACTACACAGTATGGGTTGTCAAGCAGACATCCACGATTGTTGAACACACAGCATCAGTGAAACCCACTGCTCACAAGGACACAGTCCGACAAGATCTACACTTTACATATGCACAGTGGTGTCCATTGTAGGACCCAAAAATTGTCTAAAGACAAGAATGATGCCTTATTTCAACGCCTACGTGTACTCATTGTCGTCACAGGTACACATATGCACATAGCGTGTTTAATGTTGATGATAGCTGTCCATGAAATGCAGCACAGATGCACAGAAATACCCAGGGTACCGGGTCCATAGAACTGCGTCCACATCACAGTCCCACACACATGAAGGATGTGTAATGGGTACTGTCGATTGTTGCAGTCAAGGGATTCTGGGTATGTAGACTCTGGGCTCGGTGCTGTTTCGCAGGCAATCCTTTGTCCCGCCCCGTGGGAGGGATGTGTGCGTAGCACCTGCCTTACTCTCCGCTAATAATGCAAACCATCCACCGGAGAATGCTAAATGCAGGTGTGAAATGTGTACAGCCCTATACTAGTGTCCAGTAGGCAATTGTCATGGATGGACAACCGTATGGCCAGGATGGCACCCACAACTGCAAACCCGGGGAAATTACACAGCCACGGTAAGGCATAACACAGGAAATACACATAGGGACTACAGTTGACATTCCACATACAAAGTCGGACCGCCGTGCCAACACCGGCGTACACAGCACTCAATCTGCCAGCAACAGAATGAGGAGCACCCGCTACCATACAGCGGAACAGATGTGCGACCTGTGGAACACATACTAATGGCACACCCACAACGTCAAGTAGGATATGTAAACTATGGCATTCCCACCTATGAAGACAACATGGTTAAATGAATACATAGGTGATCAACATGTTCCTGTGGTGTTATGTTGAAAATACAGTGACGGATATGTCCCATTGGGATGTCTGAGGTTTATATGAAGCAGTTGCTAACCAGCATCTTTGGATGTATGACATTTGTTCACAGTACTAAATCACCTGGTTACGTAGCACCATGTAGAATGGGTAGTCAAACAGACATCCGCGATTGGGGAACATACACCAGCAGTAAAAAGCACTGGCCAGGTGGACACAGTCCAGCAACATCTAACCTGACATATGCACATTGGTGTCCATTGTAGGACCCAAAAATTCCATTCATTGAATGCCTGCTAGCTTCCTGCATTACCCACGTGAACTCATTGTCATCACCACGTCACAGGTACACATATGCACCGCAAGCGTGTTCAATGTTGATGATAGCTGTCCATGAAATGCAGCACATATGCACAGAAATACCCAGGGTAGCGGGTCCATAGAACTGCGTCCACATCACAGTCCCGCACACATGAAGGATGTGTAATGGGTACTGTCGACTGTTGCAGTCAAGGGAGTCTGGGTATGTAGAATCTGGCCTCGGTGTTGTTTCGCAGGCAATCCTTTGTCCCGCCCCGTGGGAGGGATGTGTGCGTAGCACCTGCCTTACTCTCCGCTAATAATGCAAACCATCTACCGGAGAATGCTAAATGCAGGTGTGAAATGTGTACAGGCCTATACTAGTGTCCAGTAGGCAATTCTCATGGATGGACATGCGTACGACCAAGATGGCACCCACAACTGTAAACCCGGTGGAACTACACAGCCACGGTAAGGCATAACACAGCAAATATACATAGGGACTACGGTTGACATTCCCCATACAAAGTTGGACCGCCATGCAAACACCGGCGTACAGCACTCAATCTGCCAGCAACACAATGGGGGAGCACTCGCTACCATACTGTGGAACAGATGGGCGACCTGTGCAACACAAAGTAATGGCACACCGACAACGTCAGCTGGGATATGTAAACTATGGCGTTCCCACCTATGAAGAAAACATGCTTCAATGAAGACATAGGGGATCTACATGTTCCGGTGGTGTTATGTTGAAATTACAGTGACGGATATGTCCTATTGGGACGTCTGAGTTTTATTTGAAGCAGTTGCTAACCTGCATCTTTGGATGTACACCATCTGTTCACAGCTGTAAATCACCTGGTTACGTAGCACCACGAAGAATGGGTAGTCAAACAGACATCCGCAATTGGGGAACATGCAGCAGCAGTCAAAAGCACTGGCCAGTTGGACACAGTCCAGCAACATCTCACTTTACATATGCACATTGGTGTCCATTGAAGGACCCTAAAATACCTTTTCACATAACTCACTCCAGACGTTTACGAACAACAGACGATGCTATAGCCGTGGCTACGACACAGTTAGACATATGCACCACCAGCGTGTTTAAGGTTGATGACAAGTGTTCATGAAACGCAGGACATATGAACAGAAATACCCAGATCGACATGTCCATACATGTGCGTCCACATCCCAGTCCCGCACGCATGAAGGATGTGTAATGGGTACTGTCGAGGGTTGCAGCCATGGGATCTTGGGTATGCAGAATGGGGCTTTGTGTTGTCTGGCAGATAATCCATTGTCCTGCCCCGTGGGAGGGATGTGTGCATAGTACCTGCCTTACTCACCACTACTAATGCAATGCATCCACTGTAGAATGATAAATGCTGGTGTGAAATGTGTACAGCCCTATACCAGTGTCCAGTAGGCAATTCACATGGATGGACAAGCGTATGACCAAGATGGCACCCATAACTGCAAACCCGGTGGAATTACACTGCCGCAGTAAGGCATTACACAGGTAATACACATAGGGACTACACTTGACATTCCCCATACAAAAAACACAGACAACCAGTTGAGGAAGTCCAAAGCAAAGATGAGGTACTGTAGACACCGTCAGCGACCACTCAGAGCCCACCAGGAATTAAATGCAGTCACCATAGTTTATTGAAGCTCTTTTCGTCTGCTTCATAAGCAGACTTATTCAGAATACATACAATGCAGTCCAACCCACTACATTTAAAACCCTTAATTGGTCATTACATTAGATGTGCTACGTATTAATTAAATGCCTTAAAGGCAAACAAGCAAACAAACTTTACTTGGGTTACAGATTCCACACAGTGAGTACATCAGACATTGCTTGAAGGTACATTCTTCATAGAAAAATAGAAATATATGTATATATATGAAAGAAGAACCAACATAATGTTTTCCAAATGTCTGACTGTTTAAGCTACATATATATGTTCTACGGATTGTGCCAATATATTAAAAGAACTACAGACACCTAGTAATATAAATGAACCATAATATATAGAGATAAACCGTATGATTATGACTAATGTAAAATAGACCAACGAAATGTAAAGATTCACAATGTGGTAAAGTAAATATTCATTTAGAAGGTTAGTTAAATAAATCACTTCAGACATCCTTGTCAAAATACTAACACAAGGCCAGCGAGGTGCTTGGCCTCACATGTACTGGGATGTTGTTCCACAGCATAGTGAGTGTCTGGGTGATGAATCTGTCCCACCAGCACGTTCTATTAATGACAGTGTCAAGGTGTATGTCACCTGCCCTTGTGGTTCTGAGGGATATAAATTCTTTAGGTGAAGCATAGTCATCAGATCTGGGTTCGACATGGCCTTGTATGCCAGGCACAGGTCACCTCTGGGCAAGTGGTATGCGACTGTATACAGCTGGAATTCTTTCAGTTGGTCAGCATAACACATATTCCTGAGACCCTGCATCTGTTTGTCGATGAACTGTTGGGGCCTTTCCAGCTGCTGCAGGTGTCGGGTCAGATACATTCTGAACGGGGCATTGTACCCAATCATAGGTCTAATGAGTGATGAGTACAAGGGGACAATGACCTCCCCTGATCTAGATGTGAATCCCTTCATGATGATGTGGGCAATGTTGAAGGTCTACCTAACTACGTTAGCAACGTGTGTGTCGAACGAACGGTTAACAACAACCCGGCTCCCCAGATCCCTGGTAACTCCCTCTGTGCTCAGTGGATTGCCACCTATATGGTAGCTAGGGGTAACCTTCTTCTTACCGAAGGGTATGACTATGCATTTCCTGGCATTTAGCTGTAGGCCATTTCTCTGGCACCACTTATCCACATATGTGAGGCCCTCCTGAAGGATATCTGTGTCAGATGTGTGTCCGACTATGGCACCCAGTTTGCAGTCATCTGCAAACATTGTCGGCCATAACCCCCCTGTGTTTGCTTGTACTTTGGAAATGTAGATGCTGAACAATAGTGGACCCAGAACTGAGCCCCATGGGACACCACCTGTGACTGGCTGTGAGTATGACATGGCGCCAGCAACTATGACCGTGTGGGTTCTGTGACTTAGCCAGTTTGCAACCCATATGGCGATGTATGGATTTACGTTCAAGATGACGGGTTTATCAATGATACCCGAGGGGGGTATTGTGTCGAAGGCCTTTGCCAGGTTGAGGTAGGCCGTATGGACTGCTTTACCCTCATCAATGGCCTTGGTGACTGATCCTACAAAGTCAAACACGTGTAAAAGGCATGATCTGACTTTGACCAAGCCAAACTGGGTTGGATCCAAAGTATGCAAGTCCCCTATGTCTTTATCTATGAGTTCCATTATGATCCTTCCCCATGGCTTTGCAGATAAGGCTTGTCAAGCTAATGGGATGGTAATAGCCAGGGTCAGTGGAGGCACCATCCTTGTGAAGTGTGACTACAGTCGCCTTGTGCTACTACTTGGGTACGTATCCTGAGGTGAGGCTAAGATTAAACAGCTGTCCTAAGTGTGGGTTTAATTCCCCATAGAGTTCATGGAGTACACAGCTGGGACACCATCAGGTCCCATGGATGCTGTGTTTACTGCCTTGGTGACAGCATTTCCCACCTGTGCGTTACAGATGTTCCAGGATCTACAATTCTCTGGTATAGATATCTCTCCATGTGGGGGGGGGAATGTTAGCACTGAACCTGTCAGCCAGTATGTTGGCATTGTGTGTAGGTGCAGTCATCTTCACATCATTCTGAACCCAGTCTGAGCATATCTGGGAGTGTCCTCCTAGGTGTCCAACATAGCTAAAGAAGGCCTTATGATTGTCTGTTGAGTCCTTGTTAATTTCTCTGTTGAATTTCCCCTGGATGATTTCATGACAGCTTGTAGTTCTTCACATATAATGAGCAAGGGTGTGTTACCTCACAAGTATACCGCTTTAACTTGTAGTAGCTACCTGTTGTAGAGCTTGTTCATGGCTGGGGTCCACCAGACTGGATGCTTGTCTTTGGTACAAAGAGTCTCAGTTTTGTATGGGATTGCCTGATCCATGCAGTCCTGTAGGTGCTGGTGGAAGGCATATGTACGTGATTCAGCGGTTTGAGGAATGTTCACCACTGGCTCAGGGGCCTTAAAGGAGACCACAGTAGTGTTCAGAAGTGTGAAATCGGCTTCTGAGAAAGGCATATGTATGGTAACCGGCACCACTGTACACATGGAACATCATAGCAATAAACCACGGCCGGATGTGGGTAATGCTGGACATACCCACGGCAGACGTGGCGCGTTCCCGAGTCCGATGCCCGAGGGACCACACACATAGCCGGCCTTAGGCATAGGCCAAGTAGGCAGCCGTCTAGGGCGTTGCTCTACTCGGGGCACCTTTCCAGACTTTATTTGGTGTAGGTAGACCAGGAGGGGGGGTAGCGGGTGATGTGGCGGTGGCAACACAGAGTCCTTCTGCCTAGGGCACCACTTAACCTAAGGCCACTCTTCCCGTGGGTAATACAGCAGTACCCACACCCAGACACGGGTCATTGCTAGTATGCCATATCATCTATGGCAAGAAAAGTACAGTTTTGTACCTACCATAAATGTAGATGTTCGAAGATCCACATTGCTGCAGTCCTAACACTTGGGTAGTCCGCTGTCCCAGTCGGCCTGAATACCAAAGTATAAGGCTGACGTCGGTCAAGGCGCATTAGTCTGACGTCAGGACGTCAGGGTACAAATGCGCATGACCGACGTCATTTCCTCAGTCTTTTCTTGCCCCAGATGTCAGAAGACCCTAAAAAGATAAGGCCAAAACCAAAAAACACCAAACACTCCTGTACCAAATATATGTACAATATATACAAATTTACAAAAGTACAACCCCACCCACACCACCCCTAAACACAGAGGGAAGGAGGGAGGATTGGACTGCAGCAATGTGGATCTTCGAACATCTACATTTATGGTAGGTACAAAACTGTACTATGTTCTTCATCTCACATTGCTGCAGTCCTAACACTTGGGTAGAATCCCAAAGCAGAGGTAAGGGAGGCTGGCAAATCACAAAGAAGCTGGAGCTGTCAACATGCCCTGCAAAATAGCCATGGCAAAACCAGCCCTAGATTTAGAGTAGAGAGGAAGGTGGTAATGCTTAGAGAAAGTATGCACTGAACTCCAAGTAGCTGCCTCCAAAATATCCTTAGTTGCCACCCCCCTTAGAAATGCAGTTGAAGTGGCAGTAGCCCTAGTGGAATGAGGCCTAATCCCAGCTGGAATCTCCTTGCCATGATGGGAATAACAAAATGCAATGCAAAACCCAATCCACTTAGAAATAGTTTGTTTTGACACAGGCTTGCCCTGAGAACTCAAAGCAAACGAAACAAACAACTGCTGAGACTGCCTAAAATCCCTAGTCCTGCTTAAATAATAACGCAACTGCCTGTGTACATCTAAAGTGTGCAAAATCTTTTCCCCCTTATTTTGGGGATCTGCATAAAAAGTAGGCAAATGAATAGTTTGGTTTAAAGCCACACTAGAGACCACCTTAGGCATAAAGGAAGGATTAGTACGTAATGATACCCTATCCTTATGGAAAATCAAAAAAGGCTCAACCGCCATAAGGGCCTGCAATTCAGAAACCCTTCTTGCAGAAGTAATGGCCAACAAAAAAGCAGTCTTCCATGACAAGTATTTCAATTCAGCAGTAGCTGCAGGCTCAAAAGGTTGTAGAGTAAGTTTCTCCAACACAAAATTGAGGTCCCAAGCAGGAGTAGGAGCTCTCATTGGGGTCTTATATTCTTTGCCCTCTAAGAAATTGCTTGAACAAAGGATGAGAAAACAATGGTGGGTCACAATCATAGTGAGCTGAAATTGCTGCAGCATGAATCTTAATGGAAGAGAAAGACAAACCTTTGTCCAATAACTCAGTAAGATATTGAAGAGCCACACTCAAATTAGGCTCAGAAACCTCCAAATCCTTTGCTGCACTCCAAAATAAAAATCTCTTCCATTTTCTGCGTACACTTTCCTTGTACTAGGTATTCTGGCTTCCATAATCACATTCAAAACTTGTTGAGGAAGTTGAGACCTGCTGTGGTTCAAAACAGAATATGCCAGGCTGTTAGATGAAGAGAGTGAAGCTTGACATTGAGTAGATGACCGTCCCTCTGAGACAATAGGTGTGGAATCAAAGGTAAAGGCCATGGAGGCATCCTTACCAGACTCCTCAGTAATGGGTACCAGTGTTGCCGAGGCCAATCTGGAGCTATTAAAATCATCCTTGGCTTGTCTTGTCTGACCTTCAGGAGTACCTTTGGGAGGAGAGGCAGAGGTGGAAAGGCATACACATGAAGATTTTTCCAACTGAAAGAAAGAGCATCCACTTTCCAAGCTGTGTGATGAAACCTTTTTGTGCAAAACTTTGGCAGCTGATGGTTTAGT